>NW_026613530.1:0-179991 GCF_026213295.1 Gadus chalcogrammus
CCCAACCAACAACAGCGAGGCCACTTGCCTCTCTATTATTAGTTAAATCGAAGCCCCCGTCCCACCGTTCCCGATCTTCTTTAAGCGATATGAATAAGGGGGGGTGGGGGAAGAGAATGTTTGCAGGGACAAAGGGTGGGTCGGGGAGGATCTGACGACCGGACTTGGGACAAAAGGATGGGACAAAAGGTCTGACTACTGGACCTGTGAAGACTGGGACAAAGGGTGGGGGGGGGGGGGTACACGTGTGTAGGGGGCCTGGAGGGGGGGCGGTGGGGACTTTACGTGTGTAGGGGGTCAGGGGGTCTTTTACCTTTAATAATTCATCGTCTTTAATAAAAAAATACCAACAGACTTGAATGTAAAATGAAGCATGCAGTCTAGGGTGGCATTTAGCGGATCGGCAGATAAGATAGTATACGCTCCGAACGTCCGCTATGGTGCTACTGCTTAGGAACACAGACCGTGCCGGCCTCAGCGGAGAAGTGAAAGATAACTCTTGTTAACGTATATTTTGGCCCGATTTATACAGAGACCGATAGTGGAGGGCTTCACCTCTCAACCAGTACCAAGAATGATCGTTAACGACGAGTACTAAAAACAACTCAAGTGTGAAGAAAGGGGGAGGTTGGGCCTTCAGTGTTCTTGCAACCGTTGATCTACACGTGTTGTTATGCTTTTTAAATCGAGGTCTAGGCCTCTGGAGCAGCAAGACCGGACGGTGGCTAAAACAAACTTACACCTAAATGTTCTTATAACCAATCCTATTTCAGATTAAATCTTTAAGACAAAGAGTTCTACTTACCTCAGACGTGCGGGTCTGTTGAAGTTGTTTTAGCGTCGCGCCCGCCGGGATTCTCGGGACTTTCTTCCAAACGTCGGGGTCACCAATGTGTTGCATATTCTCGAAGAAAGTAGTCCAATCCCGGGTTGCTTTAACTCACTTCATTTATTATAAAGTCGTCGGCATGTTTCGGCATGGTAAGTGAAGCTATACGGAGGGAATTCTAGGAATCGTGTAGAACACGTGTGAGAGGAAAATACCGTGATCTACTTCAAGCCCCCGGGCTTAGGCCCGGGGGCTCTCTGCGGTCTACCTATTGATCTCTGGCCATCTCCACCCCTTGTCCTCAGGTCGAGACCGTCAAGTGGGCGTGGCCTAGTGGCTGTGGGTGCCATACTGGCTTCGGCTTCTTCGTATATATAAAAGCGCTGCTATCTGTGGCTGGAGCAGCCTCCAATAAGGTCTTGCTCCCCTTGTGGCTATGTATAGTATTTACGGCTTATATGTTTGGTCCTGCTTCATTGGGTCTATGTGTGGGTAGCTTAGATTCTTAAAATACATAACAATACTTAAAGGAAGTACACTATCTGCACTATCCGTACTCACTTGAGTACGGTAATTTTTCAGATGTGAGTGCTGTTCCAAATCGAGTACTCCGTGGTGCACTTCCCGGAAATGACGATCACGACTGCCGCCGCGGCTCCTCCCCCGCAATAAATATCCCTCTTTGAACGGTGAACTCTTTACGCCTAGCAGCTATAAAAAGCTATAGAAACTATAAAAACTACAAAATGACTCTATTAATGCAGGCTATGTGGGAAATGCGCCGACTTTGGCTCAGCCTTGCTCCGCCTCTTCCGCTACGTAGCTAAGATGGCTGCCGTTGAGTACCGAGAGTGTCCTTCGATCCACACTTCACGATTAGCCCATTTTGAGTACGGCATCCGGTTCCTTGATGTATACTTATTTTCGCCGGATCTGAATTGGAACGTACTGCGTACTCAAATTTTGAGTACGCAGTACGGACAGTACGGGTATTGGAACACGGCGCGGTCTGCATTGCCGCGGTGCTCAGTCTGAGAGACGCAGAGCAAGTGAAATCTGCGATAGCGAGATCCTAAATGCACAATGGAAACATTGGAAACGGAGGACATTGTTAACGTCTTATTACAAAAAGCATTCCATTCATTCAGTTGCAGTGCTAAGTTAGCGACCAAAGAAAGAGGTAGACCACTTCCCAAAATCAAGGTCACCAGAAGTAATGGCAACGTCTGTGTTGTGAGTGCTACATGGTTTGCTAGGTACGCATGACTTACTGGTAGCATTACAAGCAATTGTAACTGAAAATAAACATAGCAGCGTTTCTCCTAGAATTTATTTTAGGCCCGGTGGTAAGAGCTGATGGTGTGATTTGTTATACATTTTTCACGGGATGCTAGAGTATTTGTTGGTTATTTCCATATAAAACACTTGCTTAGCCATCACAAGTTGGTTAAGTTATGGACATGTAAAGAAAGAGGCTAGTGTTTCGCGGGGGCGGTAAAAATGTCCATGGTAACGGCGGGCTGAACCAATCAGACGTCGCATTTACGCGATCGGTTCATGGTATAGTTCTTCTGCCGGAGAATAAACAGTGTTTTTCTAAAAACAAAGTTGATTTAATATAAACTAATTTCATGTACAGGAGCATAAAGCACCAATACATATTGAGATAGCTGGTGGTGAGCTTGGATGGTTATGATATAATGGCTAATAATAATAATAATTAAATCATTAATAATTAAAATAATAATCTTTTTTCTCTTTTTCTTTTTTTTTCTTTTTTTTGGCCGGCTGTTGGCCTGGCGGGGGCGCTCGTTGGCCTGGCAGCTGCCAGGCCTGAACAATGGTAGGGGAAACACTAGCTAAATAACTTAAGTCAGTGAGGGCAAAAATAGGCCCAATGATAGGCCCAGATTTTTTTATTTACTTTTACAAATCAATAGTAGGCCTGATTTGACTAATATGCTTTGCATCCTTTCCTTCTCAAATTACAGTGATGCCACTGGTGGCTTTGTATACATTTTATTCACATAACTCCCTCCCTGCTATTTTGTAGTTCACCAAAACACCCTGAAACAACTTGAGTCTCACATTCTTATGCCACCATACACCAACAGTGCAAGCAGGCCAATGGCAACCAAGTGCGCAGTCCTTCCTCCCTCACTTTAAAAACCACCAGCCGCCACTGGTACACACATAGTACACACAGTACACACATAGTACACACAGTACCCACATAGTACACACAGTACCCACATAGTACAGAGCAGGACCCTGGAGTACACACAGTACACACACAGTACCCACATAGTACACACAGAGTACAGAGCAGGACCCTGGAGTAAACACATAGTACACAGAGTACCCACACAGTACACACATAGTACAGATCAGGACCAAAGGCCAGTGGAAAAGGGGTAAAGACCAGTATGACCTAAAGGTACGAGGAGCAGAGCTGCATCCTGGCGGCCGAGTCCTCATCAGGAACTTGTCAGAAAGAGGAGGACCGAGGAAACTCAAGCCCTTCTGGGAAGAGAAGGTTCATTTGGTTGTTAAAAGAAAACCCCCAGAAAGCCCAGTGTGTGAAGTACAACCAGAGGATGGCCGGGGTCGCACCAGAGTGCTTCATGGGAATCTGCTGCTCCCCGGTGACTTCCTGCCAGTTGAGTCACACAAGCCGGAGAAGAAAAGAGGTGAGAGACAACACAAAGAGAAAAAGACATTGACAACACAGAATACAGAACTCGAGTCTTCTTCTGACTATGAAGAGGATGACTGGTAATACGGACGTATGTCCGGACGGCCCCAAGGAGACTCCACAGCACAAACCAGGAGCCACCTCAGACCAGAGGCTACAGAGTTCCAGCCACAGGCTGCAACACCAGCACCTGGGGGAGACGACGAGATAGGAGAACAGAGCCAGTGGACGTCTGACGAGGACAAAGAGGATGCTGAGCTGGAGATAGCAAGCAGTGATGGAGAGGTGTCTCCACCATCTTCACCACCTGCAAGACAGGATCCCATCAGAAATAGACATGCTCCCAAAACATTAATCTATGATCGGTTGGGCAGCCCACAGTTAGACTGAATTGGTGTTATGAGTTCATAAGATGCATTTTAGAGATGCGTACGTTCTTGCCATCCAGGTTTAGGATGGATGTAATTTGTAAGTTCATGTTTAAGTTAAGATAATGGATTGAAAATGTGTTTTGAGGAAAAAGCTACTTTTAGTTAATATAGGCCCACAAGAAAGTCAGTTCATACAATAGAATCGCACATGGATTACCGAAGAAGAAATGGTGGTTATAAGATAATGTGTTTACAGGTTGCAAAGACAAAGACTGTGAAAAGACTCTTATAATGCAACGAAATTAGGAAATGTGATGAGATTTGAGTGAATAGTATAGGTGAAAGTGTGAAATGTGAAAGTGTGAGATTATATGTGATTATACATAAGGTCAAAGGTCACGCCTATTCCGGTCAAGACAAGCTACCCGTGAACACAGCGGAGTGAATAGATGGTTGTCCTAGTGCACAATGACTTCCACTGCTTAACACATAACATTAGCGTGAGATATATGTAATGTGAAATCTGTCATCAGATATGTCTTGAATAATGGACTCTAACCTGTAAGTAATCAAACTGTTAAAACAGAATGGACTGAAACCGGAAATGTCGGGACGACCTTTAGTTAAGCAGGGAAGAGTGTGGTATACCCCACCCATTTTTGCATTTTGTTTAGTCCCTTTTCATGATTCTGTGACTTATATTTTCTTAACGTACGATGGAGTTACATGTTTTGGCCAATAGATGGCACTATTAGACATCTGAATAATGCAGTTGCATGACGATTATGAACAAAGGAAGTTGTTGTTAAAGCGAGTGAAGGAAGGAAGCAGTCGCATTCGCGAAGTGAATGAACTAAAAACAGTCTCTTATATCGCTTTAACAACGTGTGTGTGTGTGTGTGTGTGTGTGTGTGTGTGTGTGTGTGTGTGTGTGTGTGTGTGTGTGTGTTTACCTTGGCCCTTTCTAAATTCCTGCCTGTAAAGTTTGTTCCAAGATGCACCCAATCCAATCCAGCCCAACAAGATGACTCATTGAAGTGATATTGTTCCGCCTCGAGCAGCAGGACACCTGTACAGTGATGTCATGGAACAGCAGCCAATAGGAGGTTAGTCTGAGAGGAGGGTAAACTGGTCCAACTGGTTGGTTCACAGGACAATTTCCTTGTTACCGAGTCGGACGGTTTGATAATGCTCACTTCATTACACCGGGATCCCACGGGACGGAACGGCCGCTTCCTCTGCCCTGCGTCCATTCCTACCAGGCGCGTAACGGCAGCGTAGCGCTGCCTTGCGAGCCAGCCGTATTCACGCGAGATCACGAGATCACGCGATAATCCTAAACCTAATGTACTCACCTTCCACTCCCAAAACTATTGCAATTAAATGCCACGCTTTGTCCTTTCTGACATTTTCCTTATAAAAAGGATGATTTGGTACATAAATGACTTCATGCTGCTGAATTTCGACAATGAGTCTCTCGTCGTCCATGTTACATGAGCTGAGTATTGCGTTTTATTTTGAAAATTGACCGGATGCTCTATGGCTTTTACTTTTCACTTCCTGCCCGGCTCGACCTGCTCTGTCGAAATTGACGCGGTTTAGCAGCGGCTCGCGGCAAAAATAGAATTGGACGGAAAGATAGCGCCGCAGCGCGGCACGCCGCTCCTGGGACGCTGCTGAAATGTTCCGCGGCGCGCCCGGTGGAAATTGTCTCATTGATTATAGTGGAAGCGATCAGCAGCGGTGACCGCGGCGCAGCCGTCCCGCGGCGCGTACGCCTCCGGTGGAATCGAGCCTTTACAGCAGTGAGAAGACCCAGGTAATTTACTCCACTCTGATCCGGGATTCATCATACATTTCCGTAACTTATCGATCATATCAATAGGAATGGTACTATTTTACTATCATCAGGTATGGGTTGAAATCTTTAGTGAATATGTTGAGTACTCTCACCTGTCACTGTTCACTGCTGTTTCTCAAAACAAAACTACTGATTGGCTACTACCTCTATTTTACAATTGTTATACATTATAAATGATTTAACTTTATTTAACAATGGTTTTCTAGGAATGGCCTCTGCGACATTGTGGTCTGAGGAGGACTTCTCCTGTTCCATCTGTCTGGATGTGTTCAACAGCCCAGTTACCACACCATGTGGACACAACTTCTGCAGAAATGTTAAGCTTGCTGGTAGTTCTACCATGAGGACTCAAATCACGCGCGGCTGGCCGCCAATCACCAGCTACCAATCACCTGCCTACACCTGCTCTATAAAGAGTAGTCTAACATATGTTTTTGCTACTCAGGTCTTCGTTCGACGCATGCTGCTGCTTTACTGTGCTTCCGATTATCTCGCATATCTCGTAGCTATGTTGGTTATTACACACCAAGAGGTCATAACTTCGGATTCGTGCTGGTCGTCCTACTTCTTCTGGTCTGGGCAAGCGAGCACAGAAAGCTGTTCATTTCGGTCCCCGGTATCCTCAACAACACCACCAACAAGTCCCCAACACGGACATCCGCCTGGTTCTACAAACCCTCGCCGAGTTGGTGCAAAGCTTTGGCGCCAGGATGGCCGCCGTCGAAACACCATGCGGAACTCCTGGACGGGTCCAGGCCCCCAACCCGCTGTCGTCAGTCGCCACGGCGCCTTTCTACTTCCAGCAACCTTCCAGGCTCGGCTTCCTCCCCTTCACAGGCTACGCAGCTGTGACCTGGCACGTGCCTGCTACATGGCTACTTGCAGGTCGCCCGCTTAGCCCCGCTCAGCGTATTTTCTCTCACAGCTCTACAGTCCAGCTTCATTTGCGGCTCCCTCGGTAATTGGTTAGGGGTGTTTATTCCAAGGGCAATTTTTGCTGAGGGAGGGCCAGGTCGAAGCTGGTATGTCAGCACGCATCGGTGTCAGAGTCGTCTGCACTGGTTCGAGCATTACGCTATCGTAGCAGCTAGCGTTCTGTTGTGCTAAAGGCATGCGGCGTTTAACGTAAAACGCATAGTTTGCGAAACAAAAGCAGCCGTCAAGAACGGCTTAGAAGGTGGTCTTCCACAGCAACGGATTTTACATCCGGTTGAATTCGTTGAGTTCGTTGCCAACTGTCGGTGTGGTACACACAGAACTCTACGTTCGCAATCAAAGGTTCAATCAAAGGTTCATAATTATCTTTATACCGTGTACTAAATAATGTGTACGTTTTCTCTTCAAAACGCCACCTCAAGCGTTTTATTAGCCGTTTTCTGTTATTACTTTTTGCTGGAGGAGGGGTGGGCAGCTGAAAGGAGTCGTAGCGAGACACGTTGTTTCGGCCTTGCATCAAAAGGGCCAAGTGCACTGCTCAGTTAACTTCTCGTGTCCAAGGTTTTTCCTTTCACATTAACATGAATGAAGTTGATGGGTTTTAGGCACTGTGGTAAATGATTATCACTAAGAGGTTTTTATTGACGAAGCGACTTTTAGATTGGTTCAGCTGCTGCTCACTAACTCTCGTTCCTCTGCTCGCGATGCGATTCACATATCGATTAATTCAAAAGATCCAAAGAAAAGGTAATTACGGTATCATTTTATATTATTATTTATAGTCTATTATTGTTAATAGCTTCAGTCGCGTTGGAATCGCGTTTAGCTATGTATGACAGTTAACAATGTTGGTGTATTACAATTATTTATGCGTGTAGGCCACTCCAACTCACTCTCGATATTTTGAATAGATTAGTGTGCTCCCACAGAGCTGGGAGATTCCTTCCTTATTTTAACATATTACTCGAGACAGTGTTTCTCACAGCGTTCTACAGGTTCATGCGTTCTCGGGTTCACGCGTTCTTGCGTTCATGCGTACAAGTCTCCTACTCAGACTTTTTCCCCTACACGGGGTATTTAATTTTCCATTTGCTTCTTTAGCAATGTATGACAGTTAACAATTTTGGTGTATTACAATTATTTATGTGTGTTGGCCACTCCAACTCAATATCTTGAATAGATTAGTGTGCTCTCAGAGCTGGGAGATTCCTTCCTTATTTTAACATATTACTCGAGACAGCGTTTCTCACAGCGTTCTACGCGCATGAACCCAAGAACGCTCATGCGTTCTTGGGTTCATGCGTTCTTGCGTCCATGCGTACACGTCTCCTACTCAGATTTTTTTCCCTACACGGTAGGGATGGGAATCGAGAACCGGTTCCGAGTCAACCGATTCCTTGGAATCGTTAGCAAGCCTGCTTAACGATTCCGCTTATCGGTTCCGGTCGCGGCAAATGCGTCGTGACGTCACACACACGCTGCTTTGATTTGGTTCAGAACGCAGAAAACATGTCGCCGCCGAGGAAGAATCGCATTGTGCGTTCACACCAAACGCGACGGGGCGACAAGATCCCATACAAAGTGAACGTAGAGACGCGTATAAGGGCGAGTTTTTCGCGGGAGAAAACCGATGACAAGTTTTTGTCGTGATGACAGCCAATCAGCGTTCAACAGCGTGATAACTGAGTGACATGTGTAACGTAACAGCCAATCCGCGTTCAGCCGTCAAACTCAGTGCAGTGCAGTCCGGGTGAACCGCGGAATGGAGGAGAAAGTGATTGTTGCAGTTTGCGACTCCCGGAGCTCTATATATAATATATTATATACTATATTATAATTGTATATATAATATCACGGCCAACAGCTCTGTCGCCTCCGGATGGCCGTAGCGTGGGGAGCTCTCATAGGGATTGGGCTTCTCGGGGTTTGTTTACCGGCATTGCTATGGTTTCCGGTCTTGTGTGTTCCAACGGTTTATTAGGTAGGCCCATCTAATAAATCTCTGTCTAATCAATGCTTCATTTTGTTTATGTCAGTTTAATTTTGTTACAAGTTGAATGCAAATGAGCACTGTTAGAATTCCAAAAGGCACAAGCTCTTACTTGGCTGTTTTCAGTCTGTGTTTTTAGTTGTATGGCACATAATGATGGCATTTGGGCTTAAAAAGCGAAACATATATCTTTTCGTCTAGACCAATTGATTTGAAAATGTACAATTTCCTAATACTAGAAGCACTTCTGATCTTAGATATTAGATATTAAAGAGATGTAATGCAAACAAACACATTTATACTTATTTTCTCACCCAATGAGAATCGATAAGAGAATCGATAAGGAATCGGATCGATAAGCAGAATCGGAATCGGAATCGGAATCGTGAAATTTTTATCAATTCCCATCCCTACTACACGGGGTATTTAATTTTTTATTTGCTTGTTTAGCTATGTATGACAGTTAACATGTTGGTGTATTACAATTATTTATGTGTGTTGGCCACTCCAACTCAATATCTTGAATAGATTAGTGTGTTCTCTCAGAGCTGGGAGATTCCTTCCTTATTTTAACATTACTCGAGACAGCGTTTCTCACAGCGTTCTACGGGTTCATGCGTTCTACGGGTTCATGCGTTCTACGGGTTCATGCGATCTACGGGTTCATCCGTTCTACGGGTTCATGCGTTCTACGGGTTCATGCGTTCTACGGGTTCATGCGTTCATGGGTTCATGCGTTTTTGCGTTCATGCGCCCATGCGTACACGTCTCCTACTCAGACTTTTTCCCCTACACGGGACCTGGCTTTCGCTGATGTCACCTTCTCTTGCAAGGCATTTTTCCATCTTCTTAAAACGGTCTTAAAGCGATAGCCGCTGAACAAGGGTTGCCGGTCGCGTCTATCAAACGGCTGGGAAGACGGTCTTCCACAGCTCACGAATCCTACATCTGGTCGAATTCATGGTTCTTCCTTCAAGCGCACACGATGCTCTCTAACGTTGGTTAAGGCAGGTTTAACACGTTTGCTACTACAGCTGTTTTCGGCGGCCTGTTTCCATTCTAGTTTTAGTCTTGGTGTCAAGGTGTCATTTTTGTCTTATTAGTTTTAGTTACGTTCATACTCTTTCCAGTGATATCGAAATTCCGTTTAGATATTATCGAAAGATACAAGTGCGTAGATTTGTTAAATAAGGTAAACGGTCGAGAAATTGATGTAGTAGGTCTCAAACCATTGAGTTCCAGTTGGCATAAACGTTATTACAGTTATCGCCTAGTTTAGGTCAACGGAAATGAAGACATTCTAGCAGTCTTATTTTGTAAAACACTTTCAGTCTCGTTTTTTATTCGCAACAACATTGCACTCGTATTCTTAAATTAGTCATTTGTCATGACCAGGCATGTTTTCCTACTGCGGATAAAGCGTTCGCTGTGGATGACGACATTAGTCATAATTTACGTTGTCAAAAGCAACACTATTGCCACAATGGTGGTGGGGTTTATCAGGTACTAAAACTCATAAAGCAAAATTGGTATATAACTCAAGGTTAACCTGCAGCAAAACCCCGGGGGCAAGTGTGACCAGTCGGTGGGTGGATCATCTAGAGAAACACTTAGTTCGGTGTCACTTCGTTGGAATATCATGGAAAAAATAAAAAATCAAGGCTTCACAGCGGCGGACCCCGGTAGTGCGTTGACACCCAGCGCAGCAGTAGGTAACAAACTAGGGCACTCAGTGACCTATGACCCATCAGTGGCACGTTTTCAATACTCAGGGTGACGACAGTAACCAGTGAGTGCGTGACCATGTGGGGGAACAACTCAGGCACCCAGCTCTGAACGTCCTACATCCGGTCGACATTCAAGGTTCTTTTCTTTAAGCGCACCCGATGCTCTCTAACAGTCGGTTTTAAGAACACCGGTTTGAACACGTTTGCAAACCATAGCTGTTTTTTGGCGCGGCTCTGTTTCCTTTCTACGTGTGGGTCCCTTAGTCTTGTGTCAAGCCCTGTCATTTTAGTTTTATAGTTTTAGTCACATTCATACTCTTTCCAGTGTTATCGTAATTCCATGTAGATATTATTAGCAGTTACAAGGGTGTAGTTTTGTTAAATAAGTAAACGGTTGAAAATGTATGTTATGTCTGGAACAGTTGAAGTTCCAGTTGAACAAAATAACGTTATAAGTCTTTATCGCCTAGTTTAGGTCAACGAAAATGAAGAGACATTTAGCAGTCTTATTTTCGTAAAACACTTTTTAGTCTTGTTTTATTCGCCAACTATATTGCGTCTATTATTTATCATAGTTATTGTCACACGCCCAGCATCCACATTGCGTCCAGTCCTCGTTTTTCTCAAGCGATAAAGGTTTGTTGATGACGACACTAGTCATAATTTTCGTTGCCAAAAGCAACACTATTTGCCACTACTGGCGGTGGTGGTTACAGGTACTAAATTCATAAAGCAAATTCAGTTTCATAACTCAGGTTAACCTGCTGCAACCCCGGCGAGTGTGACCACGTCGGTGGATCATCTAGAAAACACTCTTGAGTTCGCCATCACGTCAGTGGCGTAACATAGGAAAAATAAAACTCAAGGTTGCAGCGGCAACCCCGGTGAGTGCGTTGCCCACGTCGGTGGGAACAACTCGGGCACTCGGTGAGTATGACCACGTCGGGTGGCACGTTATCTAGTACTCATGGTTTGACTGCAGTAACCCCGGTGAGTGCGTTGCCCACGTACGGTGGGAACAACTCAAGCACTCGTGGAGTTCGTTGCGCACCGTCGGTGGCGGTACAACACAGAACTCTACGTTCGCTGCAGCAAATCTCGGTTGAGTGCCCCCCCCCCCCCCCCGTGGTTGCCCACGTCGGTGGGAACAATCAATGCACCTCGTAGAGTTCGTTGCGCTATCGTCGGTGCGGTACCAACACAGAACTCCACCTTCGCCTGCAGCAACCTGGTAGTGCGTTGACCAGTCGGTGGGCACAACTCAGGCACATGCAAATTGAATTACCACGCGGTGGCATAATATCAAAAAGCTCAAGTGCAGGGCACTCGA
This sequence comes from Gadus chalcogrammus, assembly GCF_026213295.1. Taxonomy (NCBI): domain Eukaryota; kingdom Metazoa; phylum Chordata; class Actinopteri; order Gadiformes; family Gadidae; genus Gadus; species Gadus chalcogrammus. Next base: position 11,740 of record NW_026613530.1, read on the forward strand.
GGTTTCATTGACCACGTCGGTGTTCAACACGGAAGTATCACAATATTTGCTGCAGCAACACCGGTGAGTGCGTGACCACGTCGGTGGCACAGCAAGGGCACTCGTGATTTCGTTGACCACGTCGGTGTTCAACACGGAAGTACACAATATTTGCTGCAGTAACACCGGTGAGTGCGTGACCACGTCGGTGGCACATCAAGGGCACTCGTGAGTTCGTTGACCACATCGGTGGTTCAACGCGAAAGCACTCAGGTCACGCAGCGACCCCGGAGAGTGAATCGACCACGGCAGTTGGTACAGCAGGAAAGCACTCGTGGCTCGCTGCGTAACAGCTGCAGAGTGCTCTAGATTTTAATTGATTTCGCTGATGGTATTTTTAAGCTCAGTTGCTTTTACGTGATTCATCGATCCCGCTGACGGTTTTTAAGCTTATCGTTTACGGGATGTATGATTGACTCTTAATATGTCGTAATATTGGGTATGCTTTTATCTTCCAGAAGCAGTATAGATCCTTGTCCACTTCTTCTACGGCGGGTACGTATGCTCTCATTACCCCCTTTCGCTATTCTATTTTTGGGGACGGCTCCACCCCTGCCAGTCCCGGCAGGACATGCCGAGTCATCACCTATTTCCTGCGTAGGCCTACGTCCTCTCTTTTGGGGAAGGCTCCGCCCCTGCTAGTCCTGGCAGGATACGCCGAGTCTGCACGTCACCCTGGATCAGTGACGGGGCTCATGCCAAAGATTTACCATGCAAATATTCCCATGTCGTTATTAAATAAATCCTCTTCATACTTATCGGTGATCGAGTCTTTATGGGAGAAATGTTAAGCTTGCTGGTAGTTCTACCATGAGGACTCAAATCACGCGCGGCTGGCCACCAATCACCTGCCTACACCTGCTCTATAAAGAGTAGTCTAACATATGTTTTTGCTGCTCAGGTCTTCGTTTGACGCACCTCCATCCACCCCACCACCACCAGGTCGGCCTCAGTCTACTTGTCCAGGGGAAGGCTCCGCCCCTGCTAGTCCTGGCAGGATACGCCGAGTCTGCACGTCACCCTGGATCAGTGACGGGGCTCATGCCAAAGATTTACCATGCAAAATATTCCCATGACGTTATTTAAATAAATCCTGTTCATACTTATCGGTGATCGAGTCTTTATGGGAGAACCTGTATTACAGTGTTCTGGGATGACATAGTCCAGTACAAATGTCCTGTCTGCAACAAGCTGTTCCACACAAGACCTGTTTTACGGGTTAATACCTTCATATCAGGGATGGTTGATCAGTTTAGAAGTTCTGTACGAGTCAAAGAGCAGCCTTGGGTTGAACCCGGAGAAGTTCCTTGTGACGTCTGTACTGGGACCCAGCTGAAGGCAGTGAAGTCCTGCCTAGTGTGTCTTATCTCTTACTGCCAAACCCACCTGGAGCCACATCAGAGAGTCTCCCGTCTGAAGACACATCAGCTGGTCGACCCTTTGGACTGTCTGGAAGACAGGATGTGTAAGAAACACGGCCGACTCCTGGAGCTCTTCTGTCAGACTGACCAGGTGTGTGTGCGTGTTTTGTGCACAATGACAGACCACAAGTCACATCCTGTTGTACCTCTGAAGGAGGAATATGAAGTGAAGACGACCCAGCTGGGGAAGATAGAGGCTGAAGTTCAGCAGATGATCAAGGAGAGACAACGAAAGATTAAAGACATCATAGACAGGGTGCAGCACGGCAAAGCAGACGCAGACAGAGAGATAGCCGATGGTGTGCAGGTCCTCACTGCTCTGAGGCGCTCTGTTGAAAAGTGTCTGGATGATCACAACAAAACGGTTCAAGAGAAACTGAAATCCACAGAGAAAGAAGCTGAAGGCCTCATCAAAGAGCTGGAGCAGGAAATAAAAGATCTGACCAATAGAAGCTCAGAGGTGAAGCAGTTCACCCAAACTGAAGACCACCTCCTCCAGACCTTCAGATCCCTGAAGGATCCTCCACCCACCAGGGACTGGACGACGGAGGTCCGTCCTCCACAAGGGCGTAACCATGGTTTAGACATTGGGGGGGTCCAATTTTTTATTATTATTTGTTAAGTGCATTGCCTACAATTCTAGAACTCTCAGAAGAACAGTGGCTGACCTTCGTGATCATTTTGGTCTATATATTCTGACTGTATTAGAAGTAGGCTACTTTTATGTATTGCTGACATGTAGGCCCAGGTTATAAACAATGTTGTAAGGCTGTCTAGTCTCATATTCAAAATTCTCACCTTATCACCTGCATGTCCAGAGCATGTCCCTGTCTGGCCACTGCTTTCAGCATGCCTGTCAAGTTACTTACTGTCTGAAAAAAACTGCGTATGCTTGGCTGTTGGTCCAGTTTCTTCTGCTTTTTTAGGTAACCTCAAATCCTCCATTACTCAACTTTACTTTCTTGGCTCTCACTGAAGAAAGAGTGTGGGGTAACCATGACAACGCAGAAAGTTGCGAGGTGGTTTCAAACTAAATCGCACAAGTGTACAATTAGGAGGGGGGATTCACACACTCAACAAACGGAAATAAATTGAAAATAAATAAGACATAACAGTGATGATGATAGGTTTTCAATGTAGTGAGTCCCGGGACCCACAGGTGGCGAGTTGGGTGGGTCCCTGAGAAATTCAATGGGTCCCGACTCCCCAGTTTAAAAAATGTGTTTCTTTTTTATTAGGGGTCCAAGCCAACAGGTTGGATCCCTATTGTTTTTGTAAGGATTTTTAATAGGGGTCCAAGCCAACAGGTTGGATCCCTATTGTTTTTGTAAGGATTATTATTATTAGGGGTCCAAGCCAACAGGTTGGATCCCTATTGTTTTTGTAAGGATTATTAGGGTCCAAGCCAACAGGTTGGATCCCTATTGTTTTTGTAAGGATTATTATTATTATTAGGGGTCCAAGCCAACAGGTTGGATCCCTATTGTTTTTGTAAGGATTATTATTAGGGGTCCAAGCCAACAGGTTGGATCCCTATTGTTTTTGTAAGGATTATTAGGGGTCCAAGCCAACAGGTTGGATCCCTATTGTTTTTGTAATGATTTTTCTTTTTATTCTTCCCCCCGTACTTGTGGGACCACAGCCCAAACCGTAAATGGTGCACACGCGCCAATTACATGACTAGAACCAGTACCGGCACCGCTACTCAGATAAACAAATCCAGACATGCTGGCCACTAGGTGGCGCTATACCAAGGAGAAACACGTTTGGGGCTATAACTCTCACACCGAACCTCCCAGAGTCCAAAAACTTGTACACACAGATGCACTGGAGTCTGCTGCATCTTTTGGCCTAGGCCCCGCCCATTTGCGTCTATGAATATTTTTCGCTAAATCGCGGAAACCGCAAAACTGTTTTTCCCTACTCCTCCCACATTTCTTGACCAATCGACACCAAACTTTGCACACGGACATCTTCAGACGCACACGCAAAGAAATCATATATACTTTTTTGATCCGACCTTCGACGAACCGAAACGGTAGCGTTTTGAATATTTGTTTATTAGCTTAATTAGACGTGGAAAATCAAAAATCAAAAAAAATCCTAAATTAGACATCGGATCGAGTCCAAATTTTACACACATGTCGGTGCTAACATTAATGACGTTCGAAAAAAAAGGCGGACATTTTCGCCATTAGGGGGCGCAATAAACGAGGAAATTGTATATCTTCTATAACATTTCGCCGCAAAAACGCTACACTGACTTCTCGCTACTCCTACCACAGTCAAATCCTTTGTATCCACAGGTTCAGGGTAGCGTTTTGAACACATGCTTCGCGTTGTGCCGGCGAAATGCACATTTCTTGTCGCGTTGTGCCGGCGAAATGCACACTTCTTGGACCCCTGCATAACTGCTTGCAGTTCTAGTTATTATTATTATTAGGGGTCCAAGCCAACAGGTTGGATCCCTATTGTTTTTGTAAGGATTATTATTATTTCCAGCTAGAAGTGGTACCACAGCCCAAACCGTAAATGGTGCACACACGCCAATTGCATGACTAGATCCAGGTACGTGAGGTGACGGCAGACGACTAAATCCAGACACGCCGGCCACTAGGTGGCGCTATACCAACGAATACGCGTTTGGGGCTATAACTCCCACACCGAACCTCCCAGAGTCCAAAAACTTGTACACACAGATGCACTGGAGTCTGCTGCATATTTTGGCCTAGGCCACGCCCATTTGCGTCTATGAATATTTTTCGCTAAATCGCGAAAACCGCAAAACTGTTTTTTCCCTACTCCTCCCACATTTCTTGATCAATCGACACCAAACTTTGCACACGGCATCTTCAGACGCACACGCAAAGAAATCATCAACAGTTTTTTGATCCGACCTTCGACGACGAAACGGTTAGAGTTTTGAATATTTTGTTTATTAGCTAAATTAGACGTGGAAAATCAAAAATCAAAAAAAATCCAGAATTAGACATCGGATCAAGTCCAAACTTTAGAAACATGTCGGTGCTACCCTTATTGGCGTTCAATAAAAAAATCGGAATATTTCGCCATTAGGGGGCGCAATAAACGAGGAAATTGTATATCTTCTACAAAATTTTCGCCGCGAAAACGCTACACTGACTTCTCGCTACTCCACAGGTTCAGGGTAGCGTTTTTGAACACATGCTTCGCGTTGTGCCGGCGAAATGCACATTTCTTGTAGCGTTGTGCCGGCGAAATGCACACTTCTTGGACCCCTGCATAACTGCTTGCAGTTCTAGTTAGGGGTCCAAGCCAACAGGTTGGATCCCTATTGTTTTTGTAGTGTTTATTTAGGGGTCCAAGCCAACAGGTTGGATCCCTATTGTTTTTGTAAGGATTATTGGGTGTCAAGCAACTATGTTGCGAGACAACCTATTGTTATTGTACGAATTCTTATTATTATTATTGGGTGTCAAGCAACTATGTTGCGAGACAACCTATTGTTATTGTACGAATTCTTATTGGGTGTCAAGCAACTATGTTGCGAGACAACCTATTGTTATTGTACGAATTCTTATTATTGGGTGTCAAGCAACTATGTTGCGAGACAACCTATTGTTATTGTACGAATTCTTATTATTATTATTATTATTATGCTGCCATTGGAGTCAATGGCAGCCCATAGAACCGCTTGGCGAAAAGTTGTGAAATTTGGCACACTTGTTCAGGACTGCCCCATTAGCCCATTAAGCCAATCTAAGGTCGCTAGCCCAACAGCTCTAGCGCCACCAACAGGTCAAAGTTGGGCATGCATTCATGTTCATAACTTTTGACCTATTCGACCAATTTTCACAAACCAGGTATCATTGGATTCCTTGAACCAAGCCCAGTTCAACAAACCCTATGACGTCATTGCGCCATGACGTATATGTCCGCCATCTTGGTTTATGTCAAAAACCTTCAAAATGCTACTCCTATCACAAATCTTGTCCAATCATCTCGAAACTTGGCACACATGATCTTCTGGCCATCCTTGATGAAAAACATCGAATAGATTTGTCAAATTCAAAACCGTTTGCCCGCTAAAGCCAATCAAATTTGGCGGCGAAGCCGCCAAACAGGAAGTGAGCCGATTTCTCAGCATCCCTTTGACATATCATAACCAGACTTGGTATATAGACCCATGGCCTCATAAAGGTGACACTGATTTAATTTGGTGACCTTTGACCTGTAGGGGGCGCTGTTATTAATGTCCATGTGTTTTGACCTCTTTCCCTTCACATGAGTACATTTACAACTTATTTTCAATGTCTGGTGATACTATCAGACCTCCCCGTATAGCTAATATATTATAACTTGCACAAATATCCGCGACAGCCAATGATATTCAACTGCGAAGCCGCCAAACTGGAAAAACGCCAATATCTCAGTATCCCTTGGACAAATCATAACCAAACTTGATACCTAGACCCATAACATCATTATGGGGACACTCAATGAATTTGGTGACCATTGACCTCTAGGGGGCGCTATAATTAATGAAGACGTGTTTTAACTCCTCTCTCTTCACATGAGTACATTTCAAACTTATTATCAATGTTTAATGATACTGTCAGACCTCCCCATATATCTTGTAAATTATTTTGTTGATATTGTTCCGAATACCCCTATGTATTTGTGACATTTGTTCTGTCAGGCAGACTGCATTGCCCCCTTACCTCTAGGTGGGGTCCTTTTCCCATTTACTCATCCCACCGGCTGTCGGTATTGCCGATTTCCGAGGCGGTCGTCATGTAGCCCCCTGGCCGATTGCGTCCATCCGGCAGAATTAGCCTACCGAGTCCGATTATGCTTGACACCCACATTGCTGCTCGCAGCTATATTTATTATTATTATTATGCTGCCATTGGAGTCAATGGCAGCCCATAGAACCACTTGGCAAAAAGTTGTGAAATTTGGCACACTTGTTCAGGACTGCCCCATTAGCCCATTAAGCCAATCTAAGGTCGCTAGCCCAACAGCTCTAGCGCCACCAACAGGTCAAAGTTGGGCATGCATTCATGTTCATAACTTTTGACCTATTCGACCAATTTTCACAAACCAGGTATCATTGGATTCCTTGAACCAATGCAGTCTGTCAGGCAGACTGCATTGCGCCCTTACCTCTAGGTGGGGTCCTTTTTCCCATTTACTCATCCCACCGGCTGTCGGCATTGCCGATTTCCGAGGCGGTCGTCATGTAGCCCCCTGGCCAAATGCGTCTATCCGGCAGAATTAGCCTACCGAGTCCGATTATGCTTGACACCCACATTGCTGCTCGCAGCTATATTTGGGTGTCAAGCAACTATGTTGCGAGACAACCTATTGTTATTGTACGAATTCTTATTATTATTGGGTGTCAAGCAACTATGTTGCGAGACAACCTATTGTTTTTGTATGAATTCCTCAATGGCAGCCCATAGAACCGCTTGGCGAAAAGTTGTGAAATTTGGCACACTGGTTCAAGACAGCCCCATTAGCCCATTAACCCAATCTCAGGTCGCTAGCCCCACAGCTCTAGCGCCACCAATAGGTCAAAGTTGGACATGCATTCATGTTCATAACTTTCGACCTATTCGACCAATTTTCACAAACCAGGTATCATTGGATTCCTTGAACCAAGCCCAGTTCAACACACCCTATGACGTCATTGCGCCATGACGTTTATGTCTGCCATCTTGGTTTATGTCAAAAACCCTCAAAATGCTACTTCTATCACAAATCTTGTCCAATCATCTCGAAACTTGGCACCCATGATCTTCTGGCCATGCTTGATACAAAACATCTAATAGATTTGTCAAATTCAAAACCGTTTGCCCGCTACAGCCAATCAAATTTGGCGGCGTAGCCGCCAAACCGGATGTAAGCCCATATCTCAGCAGCCCTTTGACATATCATAACCAACCTTGGTAAATAGACCCATGACCCCATAAAGGTTACACTGAATGAATTTGGTGACCTTTGACCTCTAGGGGGCGCTGTTATTAATGTCGATGTGTTTTGACTCCTCTCTCTTCACATGAGTACATTTCAAACTTATTATTAATGTCTGGTGATACTATCAGACCTCCCCGTATGGCTAGCATATTATATATTGCAAAAATATCCGCGACGGCCAATGATATTCGAGCGCGAAGCCGCCAAACCGGAAACACGCCAATATCTCAGCAGCCCTTTGCCATATCATAACCAAACTTGATAGATAGACCCATAACATCATCATGGGGACACTCAATGAATTTGGTGACCATTGACCTCTAGGGGGCGCTATAATTAATGAAGACGTGTTTTAACTCCTCTCTCTTCACATGAGTACATTTCAAACTTATTATTAATGTCTGGTGATACTATCAGACCTCCCTGAATGGCTAGCATATTATTTATTGCAGAAATATCCGCGACAGCCAATGATATTCGACCGCGAAGCCGCCAAACTGGAAACACGGCAATATCTCAGCAGCCCTTTGACATATCATAACCAAACTTGATACATAGACCCATAACATCATCATGGGGACACTCAATGAATTTGGTGACCATTGACCTCTAGGAGGCGCTATCATTAATGAAGACGTGTTTTAACTCCTCTCTCTTCACATGAGTACATTTCAAGCTTATTTTCAATGTCGGATGATACTGTCAGACCTCCCCATATCGCCTATGAATTATTTCTCATGGCAACATCAGAACTTGGCCACCATGTTGAAAGTTGACAAAATCAGTTGCAAATTTCCACAGGCCACAAATTACGTCCAATCTTCATGAAACTTGGCAAATATGATCTTCAGACCAAGTTGAACAAATTTATTAAACAGCTTTCTCAAATTCAAAACCGTTTGGCCGTGACAGCCAGTCAAACTTGACGTTGCTCATTAATGGGTAGACACTGCACTCGTGTGGCGCTCATTAATGGGTAGACACTGCACTCGTGTGGCGACAAGCGGTACATAATGTATGATGCAACAATGACTATATTCATCATTCCGCCCACCTACAATATAAACCGCAATTCCCACTGGATAGATGCTTCACGAACAACCTCCAGAACGGATGCTTGTTTACATTGTGTCTCTTTTAGGGATATTGTTCCGAATACCCCTATGTATTTGTGACATTTGTTCTGTCAGGCAGACTGCATTGCGCCCTTACCTCTAGGTGGGGTCCATTTCCCATTTACTCATCCCACCGGCTGTCGGTATTGCCGATTTCCGAGGCGGTCGTCATGTAGCCCCCTGGCCGATTGCGTCCATCCGGCAGAATTAGCCTACCGAGTCCGATTATGCTTGACACCCACATTGCTGCTCGCAGCTATATTTATTATTATTATTATGCTGCCATTGGAGTCAATGGCAGCCCATAGAACCGCTTGGCGAAAAGTTGTGAAATTTGGCACACTTGTTCAGGACTGCCCCATTAGCCCATTAAGCCAATCTAAGGTCGCTAGCCCAACAGCTCTAGCGCCACCAACAGGTCAAAGTTGGGCATGCATTCATGTTCATAACTTTTGACCTATTCGACCAAATTTCACAAACCAGGTATCATTGGATTCCTTGAACCAAGCCCAGTTCAACAAACCCTATGACGTCATTGCGCCATGACGTATATGTCCGCCATCTTGGTTTATGTCAAAAACCTTCAAAATGCTACTCCTATCACAAATCTTGTCCAATCATCTCGAAACTTGGCACACATGATCTTCTGGCCATCCTTGATGAAAAACATCGAATAGATTTGTCAAATTCAAAACCGTTTGCCCGCTAAAGCCAATCAAATTTGGCGGCGAAGCCGCCAAACAGGAAGTGAGCCGATTTCTCAGCATCCCTTTGACATATCATAACCAGACTTGGTATATAGACCCATGGCCTCATAAAGGTGACACTGATTTAATTTGGTGACCTTTGACCTGTAGGGGGCGCTGTTATTAATGTCGAAGTGTTTTGACTCCTCTCTCTTCACATGAGTACATTTCAAACTTATTTTCAATGTCTGGTGATACTAACAGACCTCCCCGTGTGGCTAGCATATTATTTATTACAGAAATATCCGTGACAGCCAATGATATTCGACCGCGAAGCCACCAAACCGGAAACACGCCAATATCTCAGCATCCCTTTGACATATCATAACCAAACTTGTTACATAGACCCATAACATCATCATGGGAACACTCAATGAATTTGGTGACCATTGACCTCTAGGGGGCGCTATAATTAATGAAGACGTGTTTTAACTCCTCTCTCTTCACATACAAATAAATAATAATAAAATAATAATAATAATAAAAATACATTTCAAACTTATTTTCAATGTTTAATGATACTGTCAGACCTCCCCATATATCTTGTAAATTATTTTGTTGATATTGTTCCGAATACCCCTATGTATTTGTGACATTTGTTCTGTCAGGCAGACTGCATTGCGCCCTTACCTCTAGGTGGGGTCCTTTTCCCATTTACTCATCCCACCGGCTGTCGGTATTGCCGATTTCCGAGGCGGTCGTCATGTAGCCCCCTGCCCGATTGCGTCCATCGGCAGAATAAGCCTACCGAGTCCGATTATGCTTGACACCCACATTGCTGCTCGCAGCTATATTTGGGTGTCAAGCAACTATGTTGCGAGACAACCTATTGTTATTGTACGAATTCTTATTATTATTGGGTGTCAAGCAACTATGTTGCGAGACAACCTATTGTTATTGTACGAATTCTTATTATTGGGTGTCAAGCAACTATGTTGCGAGACAACCTATTGTTATTGTACGAATTCTTATTATTATTATTATGCTGCCATTGGAGTCAATGGCAGCCCATAGAACCGCTTGGTGAAAAGTTGTGAAATTTGGCACACTGGTTCAGGACAGCCCCATTAGCCCATTAAGCCAATCTCAGGTCGCTAGCCCAACAGCTCTAGCGCCACCAACAGGTCAAAGTTGGGCATGCATTCATGTTCATAACTTTCGACCTATTCGACCAATATTCACAAACCAGGTATCATTGGATTCCTTGAACCAAGCCCAGTTCAACACACCCTATGACGTCATTGTGCCATGACGTATATTTCCGCCATCTTGGTTTATGTCAAAAACCTTCAAAATGCTACTTCTATCACAAATCTTGTCCAATCATCTCGAATCTTGGCACACATGATCTTCTGGCCATGCTTGATAAAAAACATCGAATAGATTTGTCAAATTCAAAACCGTTTGTCCGCTAAAGCCAATCAAATTTAACCGCCAAGTTGCCAAACCGGAAGTAAGCCCATATCTCAGAAGCCCTTTGACCTATCATAACCAACCTTGGTAGAGAGACCCATGACCGCATCACGGTGACACTGAATGAATTTGGTGACCCTTGACCTCTAGGTGGCGCTGTTATTAATGTCGATGTGTTTTGACTCCTCTCTCTTCACATGAGTACATTTAAAACTTATTTTCAATGTCTGGTGATACTATCAGACCTCCCCATATAGCTCATATATTACGTCTTGCAGAAATATCCACGACAGCCAATGATATTCGAGCGCGAAGCCGGAAAACCGGAAACACGCCAATATCTCTGCAGCCCTTTGACATATCATAACCAAACTTGATACATTGACCCATAACATAATCATGGGGACACTCAAAGAATTTGGTGACCATTGACCGCTAGGGGGCGCTATAATTAATGAAGACGTGTTTTAACTCCTCTCTCTTCACATGAGTACATTTCAAACTTATTTTCAATGTCTGATGATACTGTCAGACCTACTCATATAGCTTATAAATTATTTCTCATTGCAACATCAGAACTTGGCCGCCATGTTGAAAGTTGTCAAAATCAGTTGTAAATTCCCACAGGCCACAAATTATGTCCAATCTTCATGAAACTCTGCATATATGATCTTCAGACCAAGCTGAACTAATGTGTTAAACAGCTTTCTCAAATTCAAAACCGTTTGGCCGTGACAGGCAATCAAACTTGACGGCGCTCATTAATGGGTAGACACTGCACTCGTGTGGCGATAAGCGGTACTTAATGTATAATGCAACAATGACTATATTTACCATTCCGCCCACTTAAAATATAAACTGCAATTCCCACTGGATCAGATGCTTCACGAACCACCTCCAGAAGGGATGCTTGTTTACATGGTGTCTCTTTTAGGGATATTGTTCCGAATACCCCTATGTATTTGTGACATTTGTTCTGTCAGGCAGACTGCATTGCGCCCTTACCTCTAGGTGGGGTCCTTTTTCCCATTTACTCATCCCACCGGCTGTCGGCATTGCCGATTTCCGAGGCGGTCGTCATGTAGCCCCCAGGCCAATTGCGTCCATCCGGCAGAATTAGCCTACCGAGTCCGATTATGCTTGACACCCACATTGCTGCTCGCAGCTATATTTATTATTATTATTATCCTTCAATGGGAGTCAATGGCAGCCCATAGAACCGCTTGGCGAAAAGTTGTGAAATTTGGCACACTGGTTCAGGACAGCCCCATTAGCCCATTAAGCCAATCTCAGGTCGCTAGCCCAACAGCTCTAGCGCCACCAACAGGTCAAAGTTGGACATGCATTCATGTTCATAACTTTCGACCTATTCGACCAATATTCACAAACCAGGTATCATTGGATTCCTTGAACCAAGCCCAGTTCAACACACCCTATGACGTCATTGTGCCATGACGTATATTTCCGCCATCTTGGTTTATGTCAAAAACCTTCAAAATGCTACTTCTATCACAAATCTTGTCCAATCATCTCGAATCTTGGCACACATGATCTTCTGGCCATGCTTGATAAAAAACATCGAATAGATTTGTCAAATTCAAAACCGTTTGTCCGCTAAAGCCAATCAAATTTAACCGCCAAGTTGCCAAACCGGAAGTAAGCCCATATCTCAGAAGCCCTTTGACCTATCATAACCAACCTTGGTAGAGAGACCCATGACCGCATCACGGTGACACTGAATGAATTTGGTGACCCTTGACCTCTAGGTGGCGCTGTTATTAATGTCGATGTGTTTTGACTCCTCTCTCTTCACATGAGTACATTTAAAACTTATTTTCAATGTCTGGTGATACTATCAGACCTCCCCATATAGCTCATATATTACGTCTTGCAGAAATATCCGCGACAGCCAATGATATTCGAGCGCGAAGCCGGAAAACCGGAAACACGCCAATATCTCTGCAGCCCTTTGACATATCATAACCAAACTTGATACATTGACCCATAACATAATCATGGGGACACTCAAAGAATTTGGTGACCATTGACCGCTAGGGGGCGCTATAATTAATGAAGACGTGTTTTAACTCCTCTCTCTTCACATTAGTACATTTCAAACTTATTTTCAATGTCTGATGATACTGTCAGACCTACTCATATAGCTTATAAATTATTTCTCATTGCAACATCAGAACTTGGCCGCCATGTTGAAAGTTGTCAAAATCAGTTGTAAATTTCCTAAGGCCACAAATTATGTCCAATCTTCATGGAACTTGGCATATATGTTCTTCAGACCAAGCTGAACAAAGGTATCAAACAGCTTTCTCAAATTCAAAACCGTTTGGCCGTGACAGCCAATCAAACTTGACGGCGCTCATTAATGGGTAGACACTGCACTCGTGTGGCGACATGCGGTACTTAATGCATAATGCAACAATGACTCTATTAACCATTCCGCCCGCTTACGATATAAACTGCAATACCCACTGGATTAGATGCTTCACGAACCACCTCCAGAACGGATACTTGTTTACATTGTGTCTCTTTTAGAGATATTGTTCCGAATACCCCTATGTATTTGTGACATTTGTTCTGTCAGGCAGGCTGTATTGCGCCCATACCTCTAGGTGGGGTCATTTTCCCACATAATGCTCATCCCACCGGCTGTCGGTATTGCCGATTTCCGAGACGGTCGTCATGTAGCCCCCTGGCCAATTGCGTCCATCAGGCAGAATTAGCCTACCGAGTCCGATTATGCTTGACACCCACATTGCTGCTCGCAGCTATATTTGGGTGTCAAGCAACTATGTTGCGAGACAACCTATTGTTATTGTACGAATTCTTATTATTATTATTATTATGCTGCCATTGGAGTCAATGGTAGCCCATAGAACCGCTTGGCGAAAAGTTGTGAAATTTGGCACACTGGTTCAGGACAGCCCCATTAGCCCATTAAGCCAATCTCAGGTCGCTAGCCCAACAGCTCTAGCGCCACCAACAGGTCAAAGTTGGGCATGCATTCATGTTCATAACTTTCGAGCTATTCGACCAATATTCACAAACCAGGTATCATTGGATTCCTTGAACAAAGCCCAGTTCAACACACCATATGACGTCATTGTGCCATTACGTTTATTTCCGCCATCTTGGTTTATGTCAAAAACCTTAAAATGCTACTTCTATCACAAATCTTGTCCAATCATCTCGAATCTTGACACACATGATCTTCTGGCCATGCTTGATAAAAAACATCGAATAGATTTGTCAAATTCAAAACCGTTTGTCCGCTAAAGCCAATCAAATTTAACCGCCAAGTTGCCAAACCGGAAGTAAGCCCATATCTCAGAAGCCCTTTGACCTATCATAACCAACCTTGGTAGAGAGACCCATGACCACATCACGGTGACACTGAATGAATCTGGTGACCCTTGACCTCTAGGTGGCGCTGTTATTAATGTCGATGTGTTTTGACTCCTCTCTCTTCACATGAGTACATTTAAAACTTATTTTCAATGTCTGGTGATACTATCAGACCTCCCCATATAGCTCATATATTACGTCTTGCAGAAATATCCGCGACAGCCAATGATATTCGAGCGCGAAGCCGGAAAACCGGAAACACGCCAATATCTCTGCAGCCCTTTGACATATCATAACCAAACTTGATACATTGACCCATAACATAATCATGGGGACACTCAAAGAATTTGGTGACCATTGACCTCTAGGGGGCGCTATAATTAATGAAGACGTGTTTTAACTCCTCTCTCTTCACATGAGTACATTTCAAACTTATTTTCAATGTCTGATGATACTGTCAGACCTACTCATATAGCTTATAAATTATTTCTCATTGCAACATCAGAACTTGGCCGCCATGTTGAAAGTTGTCAAAATCAGTTGTAAATTCCCACAGGCCACAAATTATGTCCAATCTTCATGAAACTCTGCATATATGATCTTCAGACCAAGCTGAACTAATGTGTTAAACAGCTTTCTCAAATTCAAAACCGTTTGGCCGTGACAGGCAATCAAACTTGACGGCGCTCATTAATGGGTAGACACTGCACTCGTGTGGCGATAAGCGGTACTTAATGTATAATGCAACAATGACTATATTTACCATTCCGCCCACTTAAAATATAAACTGCAATTCCCACTGGATCAGATGCTTCACGAACCACCTCCAGAAGGGATGCTTGTTTACATGGTGTCTCTTTTAGGGATATTGTTCCGAATACCCCTATGTATTTGTGACATTTGTTCTGTCAGGCAGACTGCATTGCGCCCTTACCTCTAGGTGGGGTCCTTTTTCCCATTTACTCATCCCACCGGCTGTCGGTATTGCCGATTTCCGAGGCGGTCGTCATGTAGCCCCCTGGCCAATTGCGTCCATCCGGCAGAATTAGCCTACCGAGTCCGATTATGCTTGACACCCACATTGCTGCTCGCAGCTATATTTATTATTATCCTTCAATGGGAGTCAATGGCAGCCCATAGAACCGCTTGGCGAAAAGTTGTGAAATTTGGCACACTGGTTCAGGACAGCCCCATTAGCCCATTAACCAAATCTCAGGTCGCTAGCCCAACAGCTCTAGCGCCACCAACAGGTCAAAGTTGGGCATGCATTCATGTTCATAACTTTCGACCTATTCGACCAATAATCACAAACCAGGTATCATTGGATTCCTTGAACCAAGCCCAGTTCAACACACCCTATGACGTCATTGTGCCATGACGTATATTTCCGCCATCTTGGTTTATGTCAAAAACCTTCAAAATGCTACTTCTATCACAAATCTTGTCCAATCATCTCGAATCTTGGCACACATGATCTTCTGGCCATGCTTGATAAAAAACATCGAATAGATTTGTCAAATTCAAAACCGTTTGTCCGCTAAAGCCAATCAAATTTAACCGCCAAGTTGCCAAACCGGAAGTAAGCCCATATCTCAGAAGCCCTTTGACCTATCATAACCAACCTTGGTAGAGAGACCCATGACCGCATCACGGTGACACTGAATGAATTTGGTGACCCTTGACCTCTAGGTGGCGCTGTTATTAATGTCGATGTGTTTTGACTCCTCTCTCTTCACATGAGTACATTTAAAACTTATTTTCAATGTCTGGTGATACCTATCAGACCTCCCCATATAGCTCATATATTACGTCTTGCAGAAATATCCGCGACAGCCAATGATATTCGAGCGCGAAGCCGGAAAACCGGAAACACGCCAATATCTCTGCAGCCCTTTGACATATCATAACCAAACTTGATACATTGACCCATAACATAATCATGGGGACACTCAAAGAATTTGGTGACCATTGACCGCTAGGGGGCGCTATAATTAATGAAGACGTGTTTTAACTCCTCTCTCTTCACATGAGTACATTTCAAACTTATTTTCAATGTCTGATGATACTGTCAGACCTACTCATATAGCTTATAAATTATTTCTCATTGCAACATCAGAACTTGGCCGCCATGTTGAAAGTTGTCAAAATCAGTTGTAAATTCCCACAGGCCACAAATTATGTCCAATCTTCATGAACTCTGCATATATGATCTTCAGACCAAGCTGAACTAATGTGTTAAACAGCTTTCTCAAATTCAAAACCGTTTGGCCGTGACAGCCAATCAAACTTGACGGCGCTCATTAATGGGTAGACACTGCACTCGTGTGGCGACAAGCGGTACTTAATGTATAATGCAACAATGACTATATTTACCATTCCGCCCACCTACAATATAAACTGCAATTCCCACTGGATTAGATGCCTCACGAACCACCTCCAGAACGGATGCTTGTGTACATTGTGTCACTTTTAGAGATATTGTTCCGAATACCCCTATGTATTAGTGACATTTGTTCTGCCAGGCAGACTGCTCTTGCGCCCTTACCTCTAGGTGGGGTCCTTTTCCCATTTACTCATCCCACCGGCTGTCGGTATTGCCGATTTCCGAGGCGGTCGTCATGTAGCCCCCTGGCCGATTGCGTCCATCCGGCAGAATTAGCCTACCGAGTCCGATTATGCTTGACACCCACATTGCTGCTCGCAGCTATATTTATTGGGTGTCAAGCAACTATGTTGCGAGACAACCTATTGTTATTGTACGAATTCTTATTATTATTATTATTATTATGCTGCCATTGGAGTCAATGGCAAGCCCATAGAACCGCTTGGCGAAAAGTTGTGAAATTTGGCACACTTGTTCAGGACTGCCCCATTAGCCCATTAAGCCAATCTAAGGTCGCTAGCCCAACAGCTCTAGCGCCACCAACAGGTCAAAGTTGGGCATGCATTCATGTTCATAACTTTTGACCTATTCGACCAATTTTCACAAACCAGGTATCATTGGATTCCTTGAACCAAGCCCAGTTCAACAAACCCTATGACGTCATTGCGCCATGACGTATATGTCCGCCATCTTGGTTTATGTCAAAAACCTTCAAAATGCTACTCCTATCACAAATCTTGTCCAATCATCTCGAAACTTGGCACACATGATCTTCTGGCCATCCTTGATGAAAAACATCGAATAGATTTGTCAAATTCAAAACCGTTTGCCCGCTAAAGCCAATCAAATTTGGCGGCGAAGCCGCCAAACAGGAAGTGAGCCGATTTCTCAGCATCCCTTTGACATATCATAACCAGACTTGGTATATAGACCCATGGCCTCATAAAGGTGACACTGATTTAATTTGGTGACCTTTGACCTGTAGGGGGCGCTGTTATTAATGTCCATGTGTTTTGACCTCTTTCCCTTCACATGAGTACATTTACAACTTATTTTCAATGTCTGGTGATACTATCAGACCTCCCCGTATAGCTAGTATATTATAACTTGCACAAATATCCGCGACAGCCAATGATATTCAACCGCGAAGCCGCCAAACTGGAAAAACGCCAATATCTCAGTATCCCTTGGACAATATCATAACCAAACTTGATACCTAGACCCATAACATCATTATGGGGACACTCAATGAATTTGGTGACCATTGACCTCTAGGGGGCGCTATAATTAATGAAGACGTGTTTTAACTCCTCTCTCTTCACATGAGTACATTTCAAACTTATTATCAATGTTTAATGATACTGTCAGACCTCCCCATATATCTTGTAAATTATTTTGTTGATATTGTTCCGAATACCCCTATGTATTTGTGACATTGTTCTGTCAGGCAGACTGCATTGCGCCCTACCTCTAGGTGGGGTCCTTTTCCCCATTTACTCATCCCACCGGCTGTCGGTATTGCCGATTTCCCGAGGCGGTCGTCATGTGCCCCCATGGCCGAATTGCGTCCATTCCGGCAGAATAGCCTACGAGTCCGATTAGTATGCTTGACACCCACTTGCTGCTCTCGCAAGCTATATTTGGGTGTCAAGCAACTATTGTTGCGAGACAACCTATTGTTATTGTACGAATTCTTATTATTGGGTGTCAAGCAACTATGTTGCGAGACAACCTATTGTTATTGTACAATTCTTATTATTATTATTATTATGCTGCCATTGGAGTCAATGGCAGCCCATAGAACCGCTTGGCGAAAAGTTGTGAAATTTGGCACACTTGTTCAGGACTGCCCCATTAGCCCATTAGCCAATCTAAGGTCGCTAGCCCAACAGCTCTAGCGCCACCAACAGGTCAAAGTTGGGCATGCATTCATGTTCATAACTTTTGACCTATTCGACCAATTTTCACAAACCAGGTATCATTGGATTCCTTGAACCAAGCCCAGTTCAACAACATCCTATGACGTCATTGCGCCATGACGTATATGTCCGCCATCTTGGTTTATGTCAAAAACCTTCAAAATGCTACTCCTATCACAAATCTTGTCCAATCATCTCGAAACTTGGCACACATGATCTTCTGGCCATCCTTGATGAAAAACATCGAATAGATTTGTCAAATTCAAAACCGTTTGCCCGCTAAAGCCAATCAAATTTGGCGGCGAAGCCGCCAAACAGGAAGTGAGCCGATTTCTCAGCATCCCTTTGACATATCATAACCAGACTTGGTATATAGACCCATGGCCTCATAAAGGTGACACTGATTTAATTTGGTGACCTTTGACCTGTAGGGGGCGCTGTTATTAATGTCCATGTGTTTTGACCTCTTTCTCTTCACATGAGTACATTTACAACTTATTTTCAATGTCTGGTGATACTATCAGACCTCCCCGTATAGCTAGTATATTATAACTTGCACAAATATCCGCGACAGCCAATGATATTCAACCGCGAAGCCGCCAAACTGGAAAAAACGCCAATATCTCAGTATCCCTTGGACAAATCATAACCAAACTTGATACATAGACCCATAACATCATTATGGGGACACTCAATGAATTTGGTGACCATTGACCTCTAGGGGGCGCTATAATTAATGAAGACGTGTTTTAACTCCTCTCTCTTCACATGAGTACATTTCAAACTTATTATCAATGTTTAATGATACTGTCAGACCTCCCCATATATCTTGTAAATTATTTTGTTGATATTGTTCCGAATACCCCTATGTATTTGTGACATTTGTTCTGTCAGGCAGACTGCATTGCCCCCTTACCTCTAGGTGGGGTCCTTTTCCCATTTACTCATCCCACCGGCTGTCGGTATTGCCGATTTCCGAGGCGGTCGTCATGTAGCCCCCTGGCCGATTGCGTCCATCCGGCAGAATAAGCCTACCGAGTCCGATTACGCTTGACACCCACATTGCTGCTCGCAGCTATATTTATTATTATTATTATTATGCTGCCATTGGAGTCAATGGCAGCCCATAGAACCGCTTGGCGAAAAGTTGTGAAATTTGGCACACTGGTTAAGGACAGCCCCATTAGCCCATTAACCAAATCTCAGGTCGCTAGCCCAACAGCTCTAGCGCCACCAACAGGTCAAAGTTGGACATGCATTCATGTTCATAACTTTCGACTTATTCGACCAATATTCACAAACCAGGTATAATTGGATTCCTTGAACCAAGCCCAGTTCAACGAACCCTATGACGTCATTGCGCCATGACGTATAAATCCGCCATCTTGGTTTATGTCAAAAACCTTCAAAATGCTACTTCTATCACAAATCTTGTCCAATAATCTCGAAACCTGGCACACATGATCTTCTGGCCATCCTTGATGAAAAACATCGAATAGATTTGTCAAATTCAAAACCGTTTGCCCGCTAAAGCCAATCAAATTTTGCAGCGCAGCGGCCAAACCGGAAGTAAGCCCATATCTCAGCAGTTCTTTGACATATCATAACCAACCTTGGTACATAGACCCATGACCCCATAAAGGTTACACTGGATGAATTTGGTGACCTTTGACCTCTAGGTGGCGCTGTTATTAATGTCGATGTGTTTTGACTCCTTTCTCTTCACATGAGTCCATTTAAAACTTATTTTCAATGTCTAGTGATACTATTAGACCTCCCCGTATAGCTAGTATATTATTTCTTGCAGAAATATCCGCGACAGCCAATGATATTCGACCGCGAAGCCGCCAAACTGGAAACACGGCAATATCTCAGCAGCCCTTCGACATATCATAACCAAACTTGATACATAGACCCATAACATCATCATGGGGACACTCAATGAATTTGGTGACCATTGACCTCTAGGAGGCGCTATCATTAATGAAGACGTGTTTTAACTTCTCTCTCTTCACATGAGTACATTTCAAACTTATTTTTAATGTCTGAGGATACTGCCAGACCTCCTTATGTAGCTTATGAATTATTTCTCATTGCATCAGAACTTGGCCGCCATGTTGAAAGTTGTCAAAATCAGTTGAACATTTCCACAGGCCACAAATTATGTCTGTGTTGTCTCTCCTGGCATTCATTTAATATTCTTACATTGATTTCTTAAATATGCATGTGTAAAAACGGATGTGAATAATTACTTTACAGTTAAAATAAGCCAATGTATAAATTCATATTATTTTGCCGTTTTAGGTTTGTGATTATGTCACCTCCGGTTTAGTCACTTCCTGTGACGTCATTTCCTGTTAAAAATCTTACCTCTGTAGAAGGAATGGCAGACATGTGCATCTTCTGATTGTAATCCGCTAGCATCCACATGAAAGCATCTAAGAGGCAATGCCGTAAGTTTGTTTAATCAATGCAAGACATGTTTAAGATAATATATTAGAGTGGATTTAGTTAAAAATAATGTTTGATGTGTTGTTAAAAACGTTTTGGTTAGCAATTGTGTACAAACTAAAATCAATGCAATTGGCATCAGAATGTCTTCATGCAGTGTTAGACAGTTTATATTATTATTTACAACTATGTACAACATGCTGTTTAGTCAAATGAACATTCAGTATTTTTGTATTCTTTTATTTGCAGTTTTCACCGTCTGTTAATGAGGAATTGTGACAGTAAATGGTCAACCTTACTACGACTCTGTCTTCATTGGCTACGGTTTAACTCTGTGTTAAGTCAGGGTTACAACACACTTCACGAGAACACTACAATGTCCAATCTTCATAGAACTTGGCATATATGATCTTCCGACCAAGCTGAACAAATGTATTAAACCGCTTTCTCAAATTCAAAACCGTTTGGCCGTGACAGCCAATCAAACTTGACGACGCTCATTAATGGGTACACACTGCACTCGTGTGGCGACAAGCGGTACTTAATGTATACTACAACAATGACTATATTTACCATTACGCCGATTTACAATATAAACTTCAATTCCCGATGGATTAGATGCTTCACGAACCACCTCCAGAACGGGTGCTTGTTTACATTGTGTCTCTTTTAGGAATATTGTTCCGAATACCCATATGTATTTGTGACATTTGTTCTGTCAGGCAGACTGTATTGCGCCCTTACCTCTAGGTGGGGTCCTTTTCCCATTTCCTCATCCCACCGGCTGTCGGTATTGCCGATTTCCGAGACGGTCGTCATGTAGCCCCCTGGCCGATTACGTCCATCCGGCAGAATTAGCCTACCGAGTCCCATTATGCTTGACACCCACATTGCTGCTCGCAGCTATATTTATTATTATTATTATGCTGCCATGGGAGTCAATGGCAGCCCATAGAACCGCTTAATGAAAAGTTGTGAAATTCGGCACACTGGTTCAAGACAGCCCCATTAGCCCATTAAGCCAATCTCAGATTGGTAGCCCAACAGCTCTAGCGCCACCAACAGGTCAAAGTTGGACATGCATTCATGTTCATAACTTTCGACCCATTCGACCAATATTCACAAACCAGGTATCATTGGATTCCTTGAACAAAGCCCAGTTCAACACACCCTATGACGTCATTGCGCCATGACGTATATTTCCGCCATCTTGGTTTATGTCAAAAACCTGCAAAGTGCTACTTCTATCACAAATCTTGTCCAATCAACTCGGAACTTGGCAGACATGATCTTCCGACCATGCTTGATAAAAAACATTGAATAGATTTTTCAAATTTAAAACCGTTTGCCCGCTAAAGCCAATCAAATTTGGCGGTGAAGCCGCCAAACAGGATGTGAGCCGATTTCTCAGCAGCCCTTTGACATATCATAACCAGTCTTGGTATATAGACCCATGGCCTCATAAAGGTGACACTGATTGAATTTGGTGACCTTCGACCTCTAGGGGGCGCTGTTATTAATGTCGATGTGTTTTGACTCCTCTCACTTCACATGAGTATATTTAAAACTTATTTTCAATGTCAAGTGATACTATCAGACCTCCCCGTATAGCTAGTATATTATTTCTTGCAGAAATATCCGCGACAGCCAATGATATTCAACCGCGAAGCCGCCAAACTGGAAACACGCCAATATCTCAGCATCCAATTGACATATCATAACCAAACTTGATACATAGACCCCTAACATCATCATGGGGACACTCAATGAATTTGGTGACCATTGACCTCTAGGGGGCGCTATAATTAATGAAGACGTGTTTTAACTCCTCTCTTCACATGAGTACATTTCAAACTTATTCTCAATGTCTGATGATACTGTCAGACCTCCCCATTTCACCTATGAATAATTTCTCATGGCAACATCAGAACTTGGCCACCATGTTGAAAGTTGTCAAAATCAGTAAATTTCCACAGGCCACAAATTATGTCCAATCTTCATGGAACTTGGCATATATGATCTTCAGACCAAGTTGAACAAACGTATCAAACAGCTTTCTCAAATTCAAAACCGTTTGGCCGTGACAGCCAGTCAAACATGACGGCGCTCATTAATGGGTAGACACTGCACTTGTGTGGCGACAAGCGGCACTTAATGTATAATGCAACAATGACTATATTTCCCATTCCGCCCAACTACAATATAAACTGCAATTCCCACTGGATTAGATGCTTCACGAACCACCTCCAGAACGGATGCTTGTTTACATTGTGTCTCTTTTAGGGATATTGTTCCGAATACCCCTATGTATTTGCGACATTTGTTCTGTCAGGCAGACTGTATTGCGCCCTTACCTCTAGGTGGGGTCCTTTTCCCATTTGGTAAAATAATGCTCATCCCACCGGCTGTCGGTATTGCCGATTACCGAGACGGTCGTCATGTAGCCCCCTGGCCGATTACGTCCATCCGGCAGAATTAGCCTACCGAGTCCCATTATGCTTGACACCCACATTGCTGCTCGCAGCTATATTTGGGTGTCAAGCAACTATGTTGAGAGACAACCTATTGTTATTGTACGAATTCTTATTATTATTATTATGCTGCCATTGGAGTCAATGGTAGCCCATAGAACCGCTTGGCGAAAAGTTGTGAAATTTGGCACACTGGTTCAGGACAGCCCCATTAGCCCATTAAGCCAATCTCAGGTCGCTAGCCCAACAGCTCTAGCGCCACCAACAGGTCAAAGTTGGGCATGCATTCATGTTCATAACTTTCGACCTATTCGACCAATATTCACAAACCAGGTATCATTGGATTCCTTGAACCAAGCCCAGTTCAACACACCCTATGACGTCATTGTGCCATGACGTATATTTCCGCCATCTTGGTTTATGTCAAAAACCTTCAAAATGCTACTTCTATCACAAATCTTGTCCAATCATCTCGAATCTTGACACACATGATCTTCTGGCCATGCTTGATAAAAAACATCGAATAGATTTGTCAAATTCAAAACCGTTTGTCCGCTAAAGCCAATCAAATTTAACCGCCAAGTTGCCAAACCGGAAGTAAGCCCATATCTCAGAAGCCCTTTGACTTATCATAACCAACCTTGGTAGAGAGACCCATGACCGCATCACGGTGACACTGAATGAATTTGGTGACCCTTGACCTCTAGGTGGCGCTGTTATTAATGTCGATGTGTTTTGACTCCTCTCTCTTCACATGAGTACATTTAAAACTTATTTTCAATGTCTGGTGATACTATCAGCCCTCCCCATATAGCTCATATATTACGTCTTGCAGAAATATCCGCGACAGCCAATGATATTCGAGCGCGAAGCCGGAAAACCGGAAACACGCCAATATCTCTGCAGCCCTTTGACATATCATAACCAAACTTGATACATTGACCCATAACATAATCATGGGGACACTCAAAGAATTTGGTGACCATTGACCGCTAGGGGGCGCTATAATTAATGAAGACGTGTTTTAACTCCTCTCTCTTCACATGAGTACATTTCAAACTTATTTTCAATGTCTGATGATACTGTCAGACCTACTCATATAGCTTATAAATTATTTCTCATTGCAACATCAGAACTTGGCCGCCATGTTGAAAGTTGTCAAAATCAGTTGTAAATTCCCACAGGCCACAAATTATGTCCAATCTTCATGAAACTCTGTATATATGATCTTCAGACCAAGCTGAACTAATGTGTTAAACAGCTTTCTCAAATTCAAAACCGTTTGGCCGTGACAGGCAATCAAACTTGACGGCGCTCATTAATGGGTAGACACTGCACTCGTGTGGCGATAAGCGGTACTTAATGTATAATGCAACAATGACTATATTTACCATTCCGCCCACTTAAAATATAAACTGCAATTCCAACTGGATCAGATGCTTCACGAACCACCTCCAGAAGGGATGCTTGTTTACATGGTGTCTCTTTTAGGGATATTGTTCCGAATACCCCTATGTATTTGTGACATTTGTTCTGTCAGGCAGACTGCATTGCGCCCTTACCTCTAGGTGGGGTCCTTTTTCCCATTTACTCATCCCACCGGCTGTCGGTATTGCCGATTTCCGAGGCGGTCGTCATGTAGCCCCCAGGCCAATTGCGTCCATCCGGCAGAATTAGCCTACCGAGTCCGATTATGCTTGACACCCACATTGCTGCTCGCAGCTATATTTATTATTATTATTATGCTGCCATTGGAGTCAATGGCAGCCCATAGAACCGCTTGGCGAAAAGTTGTGAAATTTGGCACACTTGTTCAGGACTGCCCCATTAGCCCATTAAGCCAATCTAAGGTCGCTAGCCCAACAGCTCTAGCGCCACCAACAGGTCAAAGTTGGGCATGCATTCATGTTCATAACTTTTGACCTATTCGACCAATTTTCACAAACCAGGTATCATTGGATTCCTTGAACCAAGCCCAGTTCAACAAACCCTATGACGTCATTGCGCCATGACGTATATGTCCACCATCTTGGTTTATGTCAAAAACCTTCAAAATGCTACTCCTATCACAAATCTTGTCCAATCATCTCGAAACTTGGCACACATGATCTTCTGGCCATCCTTGATGAAAAACATCGAATAGATTTGTCAAATTCAAAACCGTTTGCCCGCTAAAGCCAATCAAATTTGGCGGCGAAGCCGCCAAACAGGAAGTGAGCCGATTTCTCAGCATCCCTTTGACATATCATAACCAGACTTGGTATATAGACCCATGGCCTCATAAAGGTGACACTGATTTAATTTGGTGACCTTTGACCTGTAGGGGGCGCTGTTATTAATGTCCATGTGTTTTGACCTCTTTCTCTTCACATGAGTACATTTACAACTTATTTTCAATGTCTGGTGATACTATCAGACCTCCCCGTATAGCTAGTATATTATAACTTGCACAAATATCCGCGACAGCCAATGATATTCAACCGCGAAGCCGCCAAACTGGAAAAACGCCAATATCTCAGTATCCCTTGGACAAATCATAACCAAACTTGATACCTAGACCCATAACATCATTATGGGGACACTCAATGAATTTGGTGACCATTGACCTCTAGGGGGCGCTATAATTAATGAAGACGTGTTTTAACTCCTCTCTCTTCACATGAGTACATTTCAAACTTATTATCAATGTTTAATGATACTGTCAGACCTCCCCATATATCTTGTAAATTATTTTGTTGATATTGTTCCGAATACCCCTATGTATTTGTGACATTTGTTCTGTCAGGCAGACTGCATTGCCCCCTTACCTCTAGGTGGGGTCCTTTTCCCATTTACTCATCCCACCGGCTGTCGGTATTGCCGATTTCCGAGGCGGTCGTCATGTAGCCCCCTGGCCGATTGCGTCCATCCGGCAGAATAAGCCTACCGAGTCCGATTATGCTTGACACCCACATTGCTGCTCGCAGCTATATTTGGGTGTCAAGCAACTATGTTGCGAGACAACCTATTGTTATTGTACGAATTCTTATTATTATTATTATTATTATGCTGCCATTGGAGTCAATGGCAGCCCATAGAACCGCTTGGCGAAAAGTTGTGAAATTTGGCACACTTGTTCAGGACTGCCCCATTAGCCCATTAAGCCAATCTAAGGTCGCTAGCCCAACAGCTCTAGCGCCACCAACAGGTCAAAGTTGGGCATGCATTCATGTTCATAACTTTTGACCTATTCGACCAATTTTCACAAACCAGGTATCATTGGATTCCTTGAACCAAGCCCAGTTCAACACATCCCTATGACGTCATTGCGCCATGACGTATATGTCCGCCATCTTGGTTTATGTCAAAAACCTTCAAAATGCTACTCCTATCACAAATCTTGTCCAATCATCTCGAAACTTGGCACACATGATCTTCTGGCCATCCTTGATGAAAAACATCGAATAGATTTGTCAAATTCAAAACCGTTTGCCCGCTAAAGCCAATCAAATTTGGCGGCGAAGCCGCCAAACAGGAAGTGAGCCGATTTCTCAGCATCCCTTTGACATATCATAACCAGACTTGGTATATAGACCCATGGCCTCATAAAGGTGACACTGATTTAATTTGGTGACCTTTGACCTGTAGGGGGCGCTGTTATTAATGTCCATGTGTTTTGACCTCTTTCTCTTCACATGAGTACATTTACAACTTATTTTCAATGTCTGGTGATACTATCAGACCTCCCCGTATAGCTAGTATATTATAACTTGCACAAATATCCGCGACAGCCAATGATATTCAACCGCGAAGCCGCCAAACTGGAAAAACGCCAATATCTCAGTATCCCTTGGACAAATCATAACCAAACTTGATACCTAGACCCATAACATCATTATGGGGACACTCAATGAATTTGGTGACCATTGACCTCTAGGGGGCGCTATAATTAATGAAGACGTGTTTTAACTCCTCTCTCTTCACATGAGTACATTTCAAACTTATTATCAATGTTTAATGATACTGTCAGACCTCCCCATATATCTTGTAAATTATTTTGTTGATATTGTTCCGAATACCCCTATGTATTTGTGACATTTGTTCTGTCAGGCAGACTGCATTGCCCCCTTACCTCTAGGTGGGGTCCTTTTCCCATTTACTCATCCCACCGGCTGTCGGTATTGCCGATTTCCGAGGCGGTCGTCATGTAGCCCTCTGGCCGATTGCGTCCATCCGGCAGAATAAGCCTACCGAGTCCGATTATGCTTGACACCCACATTGCTGCTCGCAGCTATATTTGGGTGTCAAGCAACTATGTTGCGAGACAACCTATTGTTATTGTACGAATTCTTATTATTATTATTATTATTATTATGCTGCCATTGGAGTCAATGGCAGCCCATAGAACCGCTTGGCGAAAAGTTGTGAAATTTGGCACACTTGTTCAGGACTGCCCCATTAGCCCATTAAGCCAATCTAAGGTCGCTAGCCCAACAGCTCTAGCGCCACCAACAGGTCAAAGTTGGACATGCATTCATGTTCATAACTTTCGACCCATTCGACCAATATTCACAAACCAGGTATCATTCGATTCCTTGAACCAAGCCCAGTTCAACAAACCCTATGACGTCATTGCGCCATGACGTATATTTCCGCCATCTTGGTTTATGTCAAAAACCATCAAAATGCTACTTCTATCACAAATCTTGTCCAATCATCTCGAAACTTGGCACACATGATCTTCTGGCCATCCTTGATGAAAAACATCGAATAGATTTGTCAAATTCAAAACTCTTTGCCCGCTTAAGCCAATCAAATTTGGCGGCGAAGCCGCTAAACAGGAAGTGAGCTGATTTCTCAGCATCCCTTAGAAATATCATAACCAGACTTGGTATACAGACCCATGGCCTCATAAAGGTGACACTGATTGAATGTGGTGACCTTTGACCTCTAGGTGGCGCTGTTATTAATGTCGAAGTGTTTTGACTCCTCTCTCTTCACATGAGTACATTTCAAACTTATTTTCAATGTCTGGTGATACTAACAGACCTCCCCGTGTGGCTAACATATTATTTATTGCAGAAATATCCGTGACAGCCAATGATATTCGACCGCGAAGCCACCAAACCGGAAACACGCCAATATTTCAGCAGCCCTTTGACATATCATAACCAAACTTGATACATAGACCCATAACATCATCAGGGGGACACTCAATGAATTTGGTGACCATTGACCTATAGGGGGCGCTATAATTAATGAAGACGTGTTTTAACTTCTCTCTCTTCACATGAGTACATTTCAAACTTATTTTTAATGTCTGAGGATACTGCCAGACCTCCTTATGTAGCTTATGAATTATTTCTCATTGCATCAGAACTTGGCCGCCATGTTGAAAGTTGTCAAAATCAGTTGAAAATTTCCACAGGCCACAAATTATGTCTGTGTTGTCTCTCCTGGCACTCATTTAATATTCTTACATTGATTTCTTAAATATGTATATGTAAAAACGGATGTGAATAATTACTTTACAGTTAAAATAAGCCAATGTATAAATTCATATTATTTTGCCGTTTTAGGTTTGTGATTATGTCACTTCCGGTTTAGTCACTTCCTGTGACGTCATTTCCTGTTAAAAATCTTACCTCTGTAGAAGGAATGGCAGACATGTGCATCTTCTGATTGTAATCCGCTAGCATCCACATGAAAGCATCTAAGAGGCAATGCCGTAAGTTTGTTTAATCAATGCAAGACATGTTTAAGATAATATATTAGAGTGGATTTAGTTAAAAATAATGTTTGATGTGTTGTTAAAAACGTTTTGGTTAGCAATTGTGTACAAACTAAAATCAATGCAATTGGCATCAGAATGTCTTCATGCAGTGTTAGACAGTTTATATTATTATTTACAACTATGTACAACATGCTGTTTAGTCAAATGTACATTCAGTATTTTTGTATTCTTTTATTTGCAGTTTTCACCGTCTGTTAATGAGGAATTGTGACAGTAAATGGTCAACCTTACTACGACTCTGTCTTCATTGGCTACGGTTTAACTCGGTGTTAAGTCAGGGTTACAACACACTGCACGAGAACACTACAATGTCCAATCTTCATAGAACTTGGCATATATGATCTTCCGACCAAGCTGAACAAATGTATCAAACCGCTTTCTCAAATTCAAAACCGTTTGGCCGTGACAGCCAATCAAACTTGACGACGCTCATTAATGGGTAGACACTGCACTCGTGTGGCGACAAGCGGTACTTAATGTATACTACAACAATGACTATATTTACCATTACGCCGATTTACAATATAAACTTCAATTCCCGATGGATTAGATGCTTCACGAACCACCTCCAGAACGGATGCTTGTTTACATTGTGGCTCTTTTAGGAATATTGTTCCGAATACCCCTATGTATTTGTGACATTTGTTCTGTCAGGCAGACTGCATTGCGCCCTTACCTCTAGGTGGGGTCCTTTTCCCATTTACTCATCCCACCGGCTGTCGGTATTGCCGATTTCCGAGGCGGTCGTCATGTAGCCCCCTGGCCGATTGCGTCCATCCGGCAGAATTAGCCTACCGAGTCCGATTATGCTTGACACCCACATTGCTGCTCGCAGCTATATTTATTATTATTATTATGCTGCCATTGGAGTCAATGGCAGCCCATAGAACCGCTTGGCGAAAAGTTGTGAAATTTGGCACACTTGTTCAGGACTGCCCCATTAGCCCATTAAGCCAATCTAAGGTCGCTAGCCCAACAGCTCTAGCGCCACCAACAGGTCAAAGTTGGGCATGCATTCATGTTCATAACTTTTGACCTATTCGACCAATTTTCACAAACCAGGTATCATTGGATTCCTTGAACCAAGCCCAGTTCAACACATCCTATGACGTCATTGCGCCATGACGTATATGTCCGCCATCTTGGTTTATGTCAAAAACCTTCAAAATGCTACTCCTATCACAAATCTTGTCCAATCATCTCGAAACTTGGCACACATGATCTTCTGGCCATCCTTGATGAAAAACATCGAATAGATTTGTCAAATTCAAAACCGTTTGCCCGCTAAAGCCAATCAAATTTGGCGGCGAAGCCGCCAAACAGGAAGTGAGCCGATTTCTCAGCATCCCTTTGACATATCATAACCAGACTTGGTATATAGACCCATGGCCTCATAAAGGTGACACTGATTTAATTTGGTGACCTTTGACCTGTAGGGGGCGCTGTTATTAATGTCCATGTGTTTTGACCTCTTTCTCTTCACATGAGTACATTTACAACTTATTTTCAATGTCTGGTGATACTATCAGACCTCCCCGTATAGCTAGTATATTATAACTTGCACAAATATCCGCGACAGCCAATGATATTCAACCGCGAAGCCGCCAAACTGGAAAAACGCCAATATCTCAGTATCCCTTGGACAAATCATAACCAAACTTGATACATAGACCCATAACATCATTATGGGGACACTCAATGAATTTGGTGACCATTGACCTCTAGGGGGCGCTATAATTAATGAAGACGTGTTTTAACTCCTCTCTCTTCACATGAGTACATTTCAAACTTATTATCAATGTTTAATGATACTGTCAGACCTCCCCATATATCTTGTAAATTATTTTGTTGATATTGTTCCGAATACCCCTATGTATTTGTGACATTTGTTCTGTCAGGCAGACTGCATTGCCCCCTTACCTCTAGGTGGGGTCCTTTTCCCATTTACTCATCCCACCGGCTGTCGGTATTGCCGATTTCCGAGGCGGTCGTCATGTAGCCCCCTGGCCGATTGCGTCCATCCGGCAGAATAAGCCTACCGAGTCCGATTATGCTTGACACCCACATTGCTGCTCGCAGCTATATTTGGGTGTCAAGCAACTATGTTGCGAGACAACCTATTGTTATTGTACGAATTCTTATTATTATTATTATTATTATGCTGCCATTGGAGTCAATGGCAGCCCATAGAACCGCTTGGCGAAAAGTTGTGAAATTTGGCACACTTGTTCAGGACTGCCCCATTAGCCCATTAAGCCAATCTAAGGTCGCTAGCCCAACAGCTCTAGCGCCACCAACAGGTCAAAGTTGGGCATGCATTCATGTTCATAACTTTTGACCTATTCGACCAATTTTCACAAACCAGGTATCATTGGATTCCTTGAACCAAGCCCAGTTCAACAAACCCTATGACGTCATTGCGCCATGACGTATATGTCCGCCATCTTGGTTTATGTCAAAAACCTTCAAAATGCTACTCCTATCACAAATCTTGTCCAATCATCTCGAAACTTGGCACACATGATCTTCTGGCCATCCTTGATGAAAAACATCGAATAGATTTGTCAAATTCAAAACCGTTTGCCCGCTAAAGCCAATCAAATTTGGCGGCGAAGCCGCCAAACAGGAAGTGAGCCGATTTCTCAGCATCCCTTTGACATATCATAACCAGACTTGGTATATAGACCCATGGCCTCATAAAGGTGACACTGATTTAATTTGGTGACCTTTGACCTGTAGGGGGCGCTGTTATTAATGTCCATGTGTTTTGACCTCTTTCTCTTCACATGAGTACATTTACAACTTATTTTCAATGTCTGGTGATACTATCAGACCTCCCCGTATAGCTAGTATATTATAACTTGCACAAATATCCGCGACAGCCAATGATATTCAACCGCGAAGCCGCCAAACTGGAAAAACGCCAATATCTCAGTATCCCTTGGACAAATCATAACCAAACTTGATACATAGACCCATAACATCATTATGGGGACACTCAATGAATTTGGTGACCATTGACCTCTAGGGGGCGCTATAATTAATGAAGACGTGTTTTAACTCCTCTCTCTTCACATGAGTACATTTCAAACTTATTATCAATGTTTAATGATACTGTCAGACCTCCCCATATATCTTGTAAATTATTTTGTTGATATTGTTCCGAATACCCCTATGTATTTGTGACATTTGTTCTGTCAGGCAGACTGCATTGCCCCCTTACCTCTAGGTGGGGTCCTTTTCCCATTTACTCATCCCACCGGCTGTCGGTATTGCCGATTTCCGAGGCGGTCGTCATGTAGCCCCCTGGCCGATTGCGTCCATCCGGCAGAATAAGCCTACCGAGTCCGATTATGCTTGACACCCACATTGCTGCTCGCAGCTATATTTATTATTATTATTATTATGCTGCCATTGGAGTCAATGGCAGCCCATAGAACCGCTTGGCGAAAAGTTGTGAAATTTGGCACACTTGTTCAGGACTGCCCCATTAGCCCATTAAGCCAATCTAAGGTCGCTAGCCCAACAGCTCTAGCGCCACCAACAGGTCAAAGTTGGGCATGCATTCATGTTCATAACTTTTGACCTATTCGACCAATTTTCACAAACCAGGTATCATTGGATTCCTTGAACCAAGCCCAGTTCAACAAACCCTATGACGTCATTGCGCCATGACGTATATGTCCGCCATCTTGGTTTATGTCAAAAACCTTCAAAATGCTACTCCTATCACAAATCTTGTCCAATCATCTCGAAACTTGGCACACATGATCTTCTGGCCATCCTTGATGAAAAACATCGAATAGATTTGTCAAATTCAAAACCGTTTGCCCGCTAAAGCCAATCAAATTTGGCGGCGAAGCCGCCAAACAGGAAGTGAGCCGATTTCTCAGCATCCCTTTGACATATCATAACCAGACTTGGTATATAGACCCATGGCCTCATAAAGGTGACACTGATTTAATTTGGTGACCTTTGACCTGTAGGGGGCGCTGTTATTAATGTCCATGTGTTTTGACCTCTTTCTCTTCACATGAGTACATTTACAACTTATTTTCAATGTCTGGTGATACTATCAGACCTCCCCGTATAGCTAGTATATTATAACTTGCACAAATATCCGCGACAGCCAATGATATTCAACCGCGAAGCCGCCAAACTGGAAAAACGCCAATATCTCAGTATCCCTTGGACAAATCATAACCAAACTTGATACATAGACCCATAACATCATTATGGGGACACTCAATGAATTTGGTGACCATTGACCTCTAGGGGGCGCTATAATTAATGAAGACGTGTTTTAACTCCTCTCTCTTCACATGAGTACATTTCAAACTTATTATCAATGTTTAATGATACTG
This sequence comes from Gadus chalcogrammus, assembly GCF_026213295.1. Lineage (NCBI taxonomy): Eukaryota > Metazoa > Chordata > Actinopteri > Gadiformes > Gadidae > Gadus > Gadus chalcogrammus. Next base: position 45,153 of record NW_026613530.1, read on the forward strand.
TCAGACCTCCCCATATATCTTGTAAATTATTTTGTTGATATTGTTCCGAATACCCCTATGTATTTGTGACATTTGTTCTGTCAGGCAGACTGCATTGCCCCCTTACCTCTAGGTGGGGTCCTTTTCCCATTTACTCATCCCACCGGCTGTCGGTATTGCCGATTTCCGAGGCGGTCGTCATGTAGCCCCCTGGCCGATTGCGTCCATCCGGCAGAATAAGCCTACCGAGTCCGATTATGCTTGACACCCACATTGCTGCTCGCAGCTATATTTATTATTATTATGCTGCCATTGGAGTCAATGGCAGCCCATAGAACCGCTTGGCGAAAAGTTGTGAAATTTGGCACACTTGTTCAGGACTGCCCCATTAGCCCATTAAGCCAATCTCAGGTCGCTAGCCCAACAGCTCTAGCGCCACCAACAGGTCAAAGTTGGGCATGCATTCATGTTCATAACTTTTGACCTATTCGACCAATTTTCACAAACCAGGTATCATTGGATTCCTTGAACCAAGCCCAGTTCAACACACCCTATGACGTCATTGCGCCATGACGTATATGTCCGCCATCTTGGTTTATGTCAAAAACCTTCAAAATGCTACTCCTATCACAAATCTTGTCCAATCATCTCGAAACTTGGCACACATGATCTTCTGGCCATCCTTGATGAAAAACATCGAATAGATTTGTCAAATTCAAAACCGTTTGCCCGCTAAAGCCAATCAAATTTGGCGGCGAAGCCGCCAAACAGGAAGTGAGCCGATTTCTCAGCATCCCTTTGACATATCATAACCAGACTTGGTATATAGACCCATGGCCTCATAAAGGTGACACTGATTTAATTTGGTGACCTTTGACCTGTAGGGGGCGCTGTTATTAATGTCCATGTGTTTTGACCTCTTTCCCTTCACATGAGTACATTTACAACTTATTTTCAATGTCTGGTGATACTATCAGACCTCCCCGTATAGCTAGTATATTATAACTTGCACAAATATCCGCGACAGCCAATGATATTCAACCGCGAAGCCGCCAAACTGGAAAAACGCCAATATCTCAGTATCCCTTGGACAAATCATAACCAAACTTGATACCTAGACCCATAACATCATTATGGGGACACTCAATGAATTTGGTGACCATTGACCTCTAGGGGGCGCTATAATTAATGAAGACGTGTTTTAACTCCTCTCTCTTCACATGAGTACATTTCAAACTTATTATCAATGTTTAATGATACTGTCAGACCTCCCCATATATCTTGTAAATTATTTTGTTGATATTGTTCCGAATACCCCTATGTATTTGTGACATTTGTTCTGTCAGGCAGACTGCATTGCCCCCTTACCTCTAGGTGGGGTCCTTTTCCCATTTACTCATCCCACCGGCTGTCGGTATTGCCGATTTCCGAGGCGGTCGTCATGTAGCCCCCTGGCCGATTGCGTCCATCCGGCAGAATAAGCCTACCGAGTCCGATTATGCTTGACACCCACATTGCTGCTCGCAGCTATATTATTGGGTGTCAAGCAACTATGTTGCGAGACAACCTATTGTTATTGTACGAATTCTTATTATTATTATTATTATTATGCTGCCATTGGAGTCAATGGCAGCCCATAGAACCGCTTGGCGAAAAGTTGTGAAATTTGGCACACTTGTTCAGGACTGCCCCATTAGCCCATTAAGCCAATCTAAGGTCGCTAGCCCAACAGCTCTAGCGCCACCAACAGGTCAAAGTTGGGCATGCATTCATGTTCATAACTTTTGACCTATTCGACCAATTTTCACAAACCAGGTATCATTGGATTCCTTGAACCAAGCCCAGTTCAACAAACCCTATGACGTCATTGCGCCATGACGTATATGTCCGCCATCTTGGTTTATGTCAAAAACCTTCAAAATGCTACTCCTATCACAAATCTTGTCCAATCATCTCGAAACTTGGCACACATGATCTTCTGGCCATCCTTGATGAAAAACATCGAATAGATTTGTCAAATTCAAAACCGTTTGCCCGCTAAAGCCAATCAAATTTGGCGGCGAAGCCGCCAAACAGGAAGTGAGCCGATTTCTCAGCATCCCTTTGACATATCATAACCAGACTTGGTATATAGACCCATGGCCTCATAAAGGTGACACTGATTTAATTTGGTGACCTTTGACCTGTAGGGGGCGCTGTTATTAATGTCCATGTGTTTTGACCTCTTTCCCTTCACATGAGTACATTTACAACTTATTTTCAATGTCTGGTGATACTATCAGACCTCCCCGTATAGCTAGTATATTATAACTTGCACAAATATCCGCGACAGCCAATGATATTCAACCGCGAAGCCGCCAAACTGGAAAAACGCCAATATCTCAGTATCCCTTGGACAAATCATAACCAAACTTGATACCTAGACCCATAACATCATTATGGGGACACTCAATGAATTTGGTGACCATTGACCTCTAGGGGGCGCTATAATTAATGAAGACGTGTTTTAACTCCTCTCTCTTCACATGAGTACATTTCAAACTTATTATCAATGTTTAATGATACTGTCAGACCTCCCCATATATCTTGTAAATTATTTTGTTGATATTGTTCCGAATACCCCTATGTATTTGTGACATTTGTTCTGTCAGGCAGACTGCATTGCCCCCTTACCTCTAGGTGGGGTCCTTTTCCCATTTACTCATCCCACCGGCTGTCGGTATTGCCGATTTCCGAGGCGGTCGTCATGTAGCCCCCTGGCCGATTGCGTCCATCCGGCAGAATAAGCCTACCGAGTCCGATTATGCTTGACACCCACATTGCTGCTCGCAGCTATATTTGGGTGTCAAGCAACTATGTTGCGAGACAACCTATTGTTATTGTACGAATTCTTATTATTATTATTATTATTATGCTGCCATTGGAGTCAATGGCAGCCCATAGAACCGCTTGGCGAAAAGTTGTGAAATTTGGCACACTTGTTCAGGACTGCCCCATTAGCCCATTAAGCCAATCTAAGGTCGCTAGCCCAACAGCTCTAGCGCCACCAACAGGTCAAAGTTGGGCATGCATTCATGTTCATAACTTTTGACCTATTCGACCAATTTTCACAAACCAGGTATCATTGGATTCCTTGAACCAAGCCCAGTTCAACAAACCCTATGACGTCATTGCGCCATGACGTATATGTCCGCCATCTTGGTTTATGTCAAAAACCTTCAAAATGCTACTCCTATCACAAATCTTGTCCAATCATCTCGAAACTTGGCACACATGATCTTCTGGCCATCCTTGATGAAAAACATCGAATAGATTTGTCAAATTCAAAACCGTTTGCCCGCTAAAGCCAATCAAATTTGGCGGCGAAGCCGCCAAACAGGAAGTGAGCCGATTTCTCAGCATCCCTTTGACATATCATAACCAGACTTGGTATATAGACCCATGGCCTCATAAAGGTGACACTGATTTAATTTGGTGACCTTTGACCTGTAGGGGGCGCTGTTATTAATGTCCATGTGTTTTGACCTCTTTCTCTTCACATGAGTACATTTACAACTTATTTTCAATGTCTGGTGATACTATCAGACCTCCCCGTATAGCTAGTATATTATAACTTGCACAAATATCCGCGACAGCCAATGATATTCAACCGCGAAGCCGCCAAACTGGAAAAACGCCAATATCTCAGTATCCCTTGGACAAATCATAACCAAACTTGATACCTAGACCCATAACATCATTATGGGGACACTCAATGAATTTGGTGACCATTGACCTCTAGGGGGCGCTATAATTAATGAAGACGTGTTTTAACTCCTCTCTCTTCACATGAGTACATTTCAAACTTATTATCAATGTTTAATGATACTGTCAGACCTCCCCATATATCTTGTAAATTATTTTGTTGATATTGTTCCGAATACCCCTATGTATTTGTGACATTTGTTCTGTCAGGCAGACTGCATTGCCCCCTTACCTCTAGGTGGGGTCCTTTTCCCATTTACTCATCCCACCGGCTGTCGGTATTGCCGATTTCCGAGGCGGTCGTCATGTAGCCCCCTGGCCGATTGCGTCCATCCGGCAGAATAAGCCTACCGAGTCCGATTATGCTTGACACCCACATTGCTGCTCGCAGCTATATTTGGGTGTCAAGCAACTATGTTGCGAGACAACCTATTGTTATTGTACGAATTCTTATTATTATTATTATTATTATGCTGCCATTGGAGTCAATGGTAGCCCATAGAACCGCTTGGCGAAAAGTTGTGAAATTTGGCACACTTGTTCAGGACAGCCCCATTAGCCCATTAAGCCAATCTCAGGTCGCTAGCCCAACAGCTCTAGCGCCACCAACAGGTCAAAGTTGGGCATGCATTCATGTTCATAACTTTTGACCTATTCGACCAATTTTCACAAACCAGGTATCATTGGATTCCTTGAACCAAGCCCAGTTCAACAAACCCTATGACGTCATTGCGCCATGACGTATATGTCCGCCATCTTGGTTTATGTCAAAAACCTTCAAAATGCTACTCCTATCACAAATCTTGTCCAATCATCTCGAAACTTGGCACACATGATCTTCTGGCCATCCTTGATGAAAAACATCGAATAGATTTGTCAAATTCAAAACCGTTTGCCCGCTAAAGCCAATCAAATTTGGCGGCGAAGCCGCCAAACAGGAAGTGAGCCGATTTCTCAGCATCCCTTTGACATATCATAACCAGACTTGGTATATAGACCCATGGCCTCATAAAGGTGACACTGATTTAATTTGGTGACCTTTGACCTGTAGGGGGCGCTGTTATTAATGTCCATGTGTTTTGACCTCTTTCTCTTCACATGAGTACATTTACAACTTATTTTCAATGTCTGGTGATACTATCAGACCTCCCCGTATAGCTAGTATATTATAACTTGCACAAATATCCGCGACAGCCAATGATATTCAACCGCGAAGCCGCCAAACTGGAAAAACGCCAATATCTCAGTATCCCTTGGACAAATCATAACCAAACTTGATACCTAGACCCATAACATCATTATGGGGACACTCAATGAATTTGGTGACCATTGACCTCTAGGGGGCGCTATAATTAATGAAGACGTGTTTTAACTCCTCTCTCTTCACATGAGTACATTTCAAACTTATTTTCAATGTCTGATGATACTGTCAGACCTACTCATATAGCTTATAAATTATTTCTCATTGCAACATCAGAACTTGGCCGCCATGTTGAAAGTTGTCAAAATCAGTTGTAAATTCCCACAGGCCACAAATTATGTCCAATCTTCATGAAACTCTGCATATATGATCTTCAGACCAAGCTGAACTAATGTGTTAAACAGCTTTCTCAAATTCAAAACCGTTTGGCCGTGACAGGCAATCAAACTTGACGGCGCTCATTAATGGGTAGACACTGCACTCGTGTGGCGATAAGCGGTACTTAATGTATAATGCAACAATGACTATATTTACCATTCCGCCCACTTAAAATATAAACTGCAATTCCCACTGGATCAGATGCTTCACGAACCACCTCCAGAACGGATGCTTGTTTACATGGTGTCTCTTTTAGGGATATTGTTCCGAATACCCCTATGTATTTGTGACATTTGTTCTGTCAGGCAGACTGCATTGCGCCCTTACCTCTAGGTGGGGTCCTTTTCCCATTTACTCATCCCACCGGCTGTCGGTATTGCCGATTTCCGAGGCGGTCGTCATGTAGCCCCCTGGCCAATTGCGTCCATCCGGCAGAATTAGCCTACCGAGTCCGATTATGCTTGACACCCACATTGCTGCTCGCAGCTATATTTATTATTATTATGCTGCCATTGGAGTCAATGGCAGCCCATAGAACCGCTTGGCGAAAAGTTGTGAAATTTGGCACACTTGTTCAGGACTGCCCCATTAGCCCATTAAGCCAATCTAAGGTCGCTAGCCCAACAGCTCTAGCGCCACCAACAGGTCAAAGTTGGGCATGCATTCATGTTCATAACTTTTGACCTATTCGACCAATTTTCACAAACCAGGTATCATTGGATTCCTTGAACCAAGCCCAGTTCAACAAACCCTATGACGTCATTGCGCCATGACGTATATGTCCGCCATCTTGGTTTATGTCAAAAACCTTCAAAATGCTACTCCTATCACAAATCTTGTCCAATCATCTCGAAACTTGGCACACATGATCTTCTGGCCATCCTTGATGAAAAACATCGAATAGATTTGTCAAATTCAAAACCGTTTGCCCGCTAAAGCCAATCAAATTTGGCGGCGAAGCCGCCAAACAGGAAGTGAGCCGATTTCTCAGCATCCCTTTGACATATCATAACCAGACTTGGTATATAGACCCATGGCCTCATAAAGGTGACACTGATTTAATTTGGTGACCTTTGACCTGTAGGGGGCGCTGTTATTAATGTCCATGTGTTTTGACCTCTTTCTCTTCACATGAGTACATTTACAACTTATTTTCAATGTCTGGTGATACTATCAGACCTCCCCGTATAGCTAGTATATTATAACTTGCACAAATATCCGCGACAGCCAATGATATTCAACCGCGAAGCCGCCAAACTGGAAAAACGCCAATATCTCAGTATCCCTTGGACAAATCATAACCAAACTTGATACATAGACCCATAACATCATTATGGGGACACTCAATGAATTTGGTGACCATTGACCTCTAGGGGGCGCTATAATTAATGAAGACGTGTTTTAACTCCTCTCTCTTCACATGAGTACATTTCAAACTTATTATCAATGTTTAATGATACTGTCAGACCTCCCCATATATCTTGTAAATTATTTTGTTGATATTGTTCCGAATACCCCTATGTATTTGTGACATTTGTTCTGTCAGGCAGACTGCATTGCCCCCTTACCTCTAGGTGGGGTCCTTTTCCCATTTACTCATCCCACCGGCTGTCGGTATTGCCGATTTCCGAGGCGGTCGTCATGTAGCCCCCTGGCCGATTGCGTCCATCCGGCAGAATAAGCCTACCGAGTCCGATTATGCTTGACACCCACATTGCTGCTCGCAGCTATATTTATTGGGTGTCAAGCAACTATGTTGCGAGACAACCTATTGTTATTGTACGAATTCCTATTATTATTATTATCCTTCAATGGGAGTCAATGGCAGCCCATAGAACCGCTTGGCGAAAAGTTGTGAAATTTGGCACACTGGTTCAGGACAGCCCCATTAGCCCATTAGGCCAATCTCAGGTCGCTAGCCCTACAGCTCTAGCGCCACCAACAGGTCAAAGTTGGGCATGCATTCATGTTCATAACTTTCGCCCTATTCGACCAATATTCACAAACCAGGTATCATTGGATTCCTTGAACCAAGCCCAGTTCAACACACCCTATGACGTCATTGCGCCATGACGTATATTTCCGCCATCTTGGTTTATGTCAAAAACCTTCAAAATGCTACTCCTATCACAAATCTTGTCCAATCATCTCGAAACTTGGCACCCATGATCTTCTGGCCATGCTTGATACAAAACATCTAATAGATTTGTCAAATTCAAAACCGTTTGCCCGCTACAGCCAATCAAATTTGGCGGCGTAGCCGCCAAACCGGATGTAAGCCCATATCTCAGCAGCCCTTTGACATATCATAACCAACCTTGGTAAATAGACCCATGACCCCATAAAGGTTACACTGAATGAATTTGGTGACCTTTGACCTCTAGGGGGCGCTGTTATTAATGTCGATGTGTTTTGACTCCTCTCTCTTCACATGAGTACATTTCAAACTTATTATTAATGTCTGGTGATACTATCAGACCTCCCCGTATGGCTAGCATATTATATATTGCAAAAATATCCGCGACGGCCAATGATATTCGAGCGCGAAGCCGCCAAACCGGAAACACGCCAATATCTCAGCAGCCCTTTGACATATCATAACCAAACTTAATAGATAGACCCATAACATCATCATGGGGACACTCAATGAATTTGGTGACCATTGACCTCTAGGGGGCGCTATAATTAATGAAGACGTGTTTTAACTCCTCTCTCTTCACATGAGTACATTTCAAACTTATTATTAATGTCTGGTGATACTATCAGACCTCCCTGAATGGCTAGCATATTATTTATTGCAGAAATATCCGCGACAGCCAATGATATTCGACCGCGAAGCCGCCAAACTGGAAACACGGCAATATCTCAGCAGCCCTTTGACATATCATAACCAAACTTGATACATAGACCCATAACATCATCATGGGGACACTCAATGAATTTGGTGACCATTGACCTCTAGGAGGCGCTATCATTAATGAAGACGTGTTTTAACTCCTCTCTCTTCACATGAGTACATTTCAAGCTTATTTTCAATGTCGGATGATACTGTCAGACCTCCCCATATCGCCTATGAATTATTTCTCATGGCAACATCAGAACTTGGCCACCATGTTGAAAGTTGACAAAATCAGTTGCAAATTTCCACAGGCCACAAATTACGTCCAATCTTCATGAAACTTGGCAAATATGATCTTCAGACCAAGTTGAACAAATTTATTAAACAGCTTTCTCAAATTCAAAACCGTTTGGCCGTGACAGCCAGTCAAACTTGACGTTGCTCATTAATGGGTAGACACTGCACTCGTGTGGCGCTCATTAATGGGTAGACACTGCACTCGTGTGGCGACAAGCGGTACATAATGTATGATGCAACAATGACTATATTCATCATTCCGCCCACCTACAATATAAACCGCAATTCCCACTGGATAAGATGCTTCACGAACAACCTCCAGAACGGATGCTTGTTTACATTGTGTCTCTTTTAGGGATATTGTTCCGAATACCCCTATGTATTTGTGACATTTGTTCTGTCAGGCAGACTGCATTGCGCCCTTACCTCTAGGTGGGGTCCATTTCCCATTTACTCATCCCACCGGCTGTCGGTATTGCCGATTTCCGAGGCGGTCGTCATGTAGCCCCCTGGCCGATTGCGTCCATCCGGCAGAATTAGCCTACCGAGTCCGATTATGCTTGACACCCACATTGCTGCTCGCAGCTATATTTATTATTATTATTATGCTGCCATTGGAGTCAATGGCAGCCCATAGAACCGCTTGGCGAAAAGTTGTGAAATTTGGCACACTTGTTCAGGACTGCCCCATTAGCCCATTAAGCCAATCTAAGGTCGCTAGCCCAACAGCTCTAGCGCCACCAACAGGTCAAAGTTGGGCATGCATTCATGTTCATAACTTTTGACCTATTCGACCAATTTTCACAAACCAGGTATCATTGGATTCCTTGAACCAAGCCCAGTTCAACACACCCTATGACGTCATTGCGCCATGACGTATATTTCCGCCATCTTGGTTTATGTCAAAAACCTTCAAAATGCTACTTCTATCACAAATCTTGTCCAATCATCTCGAATCTTGGCACACATGATCTTCTGGCCATGCTTGATAAAAAACATCGAATAGATTTGTCAAATTCAAAACCGTTTGTCCGCTAAAGCCAATCAAATTTAACCGCCAAGTTGCCAAACCGGAAGTAAGCCCATATCTCAGAAGCCCTTTGACCTATCATAACCAACCTTGGTAGAGAGACCCATGACCGCATCACGGTGACACTGAATGAATTTGGTGACCCTTGACCTCTAGGTGGCGCTGTTATTAATGTCGATGTGTTTTGACTCCTCTCTCTTCACATGAGTACATTTAAAACTTATTTTCAATGTCTGGTGATACTATCAGACCTCCCCATATAGCTCATATATTACGTCTTGCAGAAATATCCGCGACAGCCAATGATATTCGAGCGCGAAGCCGGAAAACCGGAAACACGCCAATATCTCTGCAGCCCTTTGACATATCATAACCAAACTTGATACATTGACCCATAACATAATCATGGGGACAATCAAAGAATTTGGTGACCATTGACCGCTAGGGGGCGCTATAATTAATGAAGACGTGTTTTAACTCCTCTCTCTTCACATGAGTACATTTCAAACTTATTTTCAATGTCTGATGATACTGTCAGACCTACTCATATAGCTTATAAATTATTTCTCATTGCAACATCAGAACTTGGCCGCCATGTTGAAAGTTGTCAAAATCAGTTGTAAATTCCCACAGGCCACAAATTATGTCCAATCTTCATGAAACTCTGCATATATGATCTTCAGACCAAGCTGAACTAATGTGTTAAACAGCTTTCTCAAATTCAAAACCGTTTGGCCGTGACAGGCAATCAAACTTGACGGCGCTCATTAATGGGTAGACACTGCACTCGTGTGGCGATAAGCGGTACTTAATGTATAATGCAACAATGACTATATTTACCATTCCGCCCACTTAAAATATAAACTGCAATTCCCACTGGATCAGATGCTTCACGAACCACCTCCAGAAGGGATGCTTGTTTACATGGTGTCTCTTTTAGGGATATTGTTCCGAATACCCCTATGTATTTGTGACATTTGTTCTGTCAGGCAGACTGCATTGCGCCCTTACCTCTAGGTGGGGTCCTTTTTCCCATTTACTCATCCCACCGGCTGTCGGTATTGCCGATTTCCGAGACGGTCGTCATGTAGCCCCCTGGCCGATTACGTCCATCCGGCAGAATTAGCCTACCGAGTCCCATTATGCTTGACACCCACATTGCTGCTCGCAGCTATATTTATTATTATTATGCTGCCATTGGAGTCAATGGCAGCCCATAGAACCGCTTGGCGAAAAGTTGTGAAATTTGGCACACTTGTTCAGGACAGCCCCATTAGCCCATTAAGCCAATCTCAGGTCGCTAGCCCAACAGCTCTAGCGCCACCAACAGGTCAAAGTTGGACATGCATTCATGTTCATAACTTTCGACCTATTCGACCAATATTCACAAACCAGGTATCATTTGATTCCTTGAACCAAGCCCAGTTCAACACACCCTATGACGTCATTGCGCCATGACGTATATTTCCGCCATCTTGGTTTATGTCAAAAACCATCAAAATGCTACTTCTATCACAAATCTTGTCCAATCATCTCGAAACTTGGCACACATGATCTTCTGGCCATGCTTGATAAAAAACATCGAATAGATTTGTCAAATTCAAAACTCTTTGCCCGCTTAAGCCAATCAAATTTGGCGGCGAAGCCGCTAAACAGGAAGTGAGCCGATTTCTCAGCATCCCTTAGAAATATCATAACCAGACTTGGTATATAGACCCATGGCCTCATAAAGGTGACACTGATTGAATGTGGTGACCTTTGACCTCTAGGTGGCGCTGTTATTAATGTCGAAGTGTTTTGACTCCTCTCTCTTCACATGAGTACATTTCAAACTTATTTTCAATGTCTGGTGATACTAACAGACCTCCCCGTGTGGCTAGCATATTATTTATTGCAGAAATATCCGTGACAGCCAATGATATTCGACCGCGAAGCCACCAAACCGGAAACACGCCAATATCTCAGCATCCCTTTGACATATCATGACCAAACTTGTTACATAGACCCATAACATCATCATGGGGACACTCAATGAATTTGGTGACCATTGACCTCTAGGGGGTGCTATAATTAATGAAGACGTGTTTTAACTCCTCTCTCTTCACATGAGTACATTTCAAACTTATTTTCAATGTCTGATGATACTGTCAGACCTCCCCATATATCTTGTAAATTATTTTGTTGATATTGTTCCGAATACCCCTAGGTATTTGTGACATTTGTTCTGTCAGGCAGACTGCATTGCCCCCTTACCTCTAGGTGGGGTCCTTTTCCCATTTACTCATCCCACCGGCTGTCGGTATTGCCCGATTTCCGAGGCGGGTCGTCATGTAGCCCCCTGGCCGAATTGCGTCCATGCCGGCAGAATTAGCCTACCCGATTCCGATTAATGCTTGACACCCCACATTGCTGCTACGCAGCTATATTTGGGTGTCAAGCAACTAGTAGTTGCGATACAACCTAGTGTTATTAGTACGAATGCTTATTATTATTATTATTATTATGCTGCCAATTGGAGTCAATGGTAGCCCATAGAACCGCTTGGGCGAAAAGTTGTGAAATTTGGCACACTGGTTCAGGACTGCCCCATTAGCCCATTAAGCCAATCTCAGGTCGCTAGCCCAACAGCTCTAGCGCCACCAACAGGTCAAAGTTGGGCATGCATTCATGTTCATAACTTTCGACCTATTCGACCAATATTCACAAACCAGGTATCATTGGATTCCTTGAACCAAGCCCAGTTCAACACACCCTATGACGTCATTGTGCCATGACGTATATTTCCGCCATCTTGGTTTATGTCAAAAACCTTCAAAATGCTACTTCTATCACAAATCTTGTCCAATCATCTCGAAACTTGGCACACATGATCTTCTGGCCATGCTTGATAAAAACATCGAATAGATTTGTCAAATTCAAAACCGTTTGCCCGCTAAAGCCAATCAAATTTGGCGGCGAAGCCGCCAAACAGGAAGTAAGCCATATTCTCAGCAGCCCTTTGACATATCATAACCAGACCTTGGTATATAGACCCATGCCCTCATAAAGGTGACACTGATTGAATTTGGTGACCTTTGACCTCTAGGGGCGCTGTTATTAATGTCGATGTGTTTTGACTCCTTTCCCTTCACATGAGTCCATTTAAAACTTATTTTCAATGTCTGGTGATACTATCAGACCTCCCCGTATAGCGAGTATATTATTTTTGCAGAAATATCCGCGGCAGCTAATGATATTCGACCGCGAAGCCGCCAAACCGGAAACACGCCAATATCTCAGCAGCCCTTTGACATATCATAACCAAACTTGATACATAGACCCATAACATCATCAGGGGGACACTCAATGAATTTGGTGACCATTGACCTATAGGGGGCGCTATAATTAATGAAGACGTGTTTTAACTTCTCTCTCTTCACATGAGTACATTTCAAACTTATTTTTAATGTCTGAGGATACTGCCAGACCTCCTTATGTAGCTTATGAATTATTTCTCATTGCATCAGAACTTGGCCGCCATGTTGCAAGTTGTCAAAATCAGTTGAAAATTTCCACAGGCCACAAATTATGTCTGTGTTGTCTCTCCTGGCACTCATTTAATATTCTTACATTGATTTCTTAAATATGTATATGTAAAAACGGATGTGAATAATTACTTTACAGTTAAAATAAGCCAATGTATAAATTCATATTATTTTGCCGTTTTAGGTTTGTTATTATTTCACTTCCGGTTTAGTCACTTCCTGTGACGTCATTTCCTGTTAAAAATCGTACCTCTGTAGAAGGAATGGCAGACATGTGCATCTTCTGATTGTAATCCGCTAGCATCCACATGAAAGCATCTAAGAGGCAATGCCGTAAGTTTGTTTAATCAATGCAAGACATGTTTAAGATAATATATTAGAGTGGATTTAGTTAAAAATAATGTTTGATGTGTTGTTAAAACGTTTTGGTTAGCAATTGTGTACAAACTAAAATCAATGCAATTGGCATCAGAATGTCTTCATGCAGTGTTAGACAGTTTATATTATTATTTACAACTATGTACAACATGCTGTTTAGTCAAATGTACATTCAGTATTTTTGTATTCTTTTATTTGCAGTTTTCACCGTCTGTTCATGAGGAATTGTGACAGTAAATGGTCAACCTTACTACGACTCTGTCTTCATTGGCTACGGTTTAACTCGGTGTTAAGTCAGGGTTACAACACACTGCACGAGAACACTACAATGTCCAATCTTCATAGAACTTGGCATATATGATCTTCCGACCAAGCTGAACAAATGTATCAAACCGCTTTCTCAAATTCATAACCGTTTGGCCGTGACAGCCAATCAAACTTGACGACGCTGATTAATGGGTAGACACTGCACTTGTGTGGCGACAAGCGGTACTTAATGTATACTACAACAATGACTATATTTACCATTACGCCGATTTACAATATAAACTTCAATTCCCGATGGATTAGATGCTTCACGAACCACCTCCAGAACGGGTGCTTGTTTACATTGTGTCTCTTTTAGGAATATTGTTCCGAATACCCCTATGTATTTGTGACATTTGTTCTGTCAGGCAGACTGTATTGCGCCCTTACCTCTAGGTGGGGTCCTTTTCCCATTTCCTCATCCCACCGGCTGTCGGTATTGCCGATTTCCGAGACGGTCGTCATGTAGCCCCCTGGCCGATTACGTCCATCCGGCAGAATTAGCCTACCGAGTCCCATTATGCTTGACACCCACATTGCTGCTCGCAGCTATATTTGGGTGTCAAGCAACTATGTTGCGAGACAACCTATTGTTATTGTACGAATTCTTATTATTATTATTATTATTATGCTGCCATTGGAGTCAATGGCAGCCCATAGAACCGCTTGGCGAAAAGTTGTGAAATTTGGCACACTTGTTCAGGACTGCCCCATTAGCCCATTAAGCCAATCTAAGGTCGCTAGCCCAACAGCTCTAGCGCCACCAACAGGTCAAAGTTGGGCATGCATTCATGTTCATAACTTTTGACCTATTCGACCAATTTTCACAAACCAGGTATCATTGGATTCCTTGAACCAAGCCCAGTTCAACACATCCTATGACGTCATTGCGCCATGACGTATATGTCCGCCATCTTGGTTTATGTCAAAAACCTTCAAAATGCTACTCCTATCACAAATCTTGTCCAATCATCTCGAAACTTGGCACACATGATCTTCTGGCCATCCTTGATGAAAAACATCGAATAGATTTGTCAAATTCAAAACCGTTTGCCCGCTAAAGCCAATCAAATTTGGCGGCGAAGCCGCCAAACAGGAAGTGAGCCGATTTCTCAGCATCCCTTTGACATATCATAACCAGACTTGGTATATAGACCCATGGCCTCATAAAGGTGACACTGATTTAATTTGGTGACCTTTGACCTGTAGGGGGCGCTGTTATTAATGTCCATGTGTTTTGACCTCTTTCTCTTCACATGAGTACATTTACAACTTATTTTCAATGTCTGGTGATACTATCAGACCTCCCCGTATAGCTAGTATATTATAACTTGCACAAATATCCGCGACAGCCAATGATATTCAACCGCGAAGCCGCCAAACTGGAAAAACGCCAATATCTCAGTATCCCTTGGACAAATCATAACCAAACTTGATACATAGACCCATAACATCATTATGGGGACACTCAATGAATTTGGTGACCATTGACCTCTAGGGGGCGCTATAATTAATGAAGACGTGTTTTAACTCCTCTCTCTTCACATGAGTACATTTCAAACTTATTATCAATGTTTAATGATACTGTCAGACCTCCCCATATATCTTGTAAATTATTTTGTTGATATTGTTCCGAATACCCCTATGTATTTGTGACATTTGTTCTGTCAGGCAGACTGCATTGCCCCCTTACCTCTAGGTGGGGTCCTTTTCCCATTTACTCATCCCACCGGCTGTCGGTATTGCCGATTTCCGAGGCGGTCGTCATGTAGCCCCCTGGCCGATTGCGTCCATCCGGCAGAATAAGCCTACCGAGTCCGATTATGCTTGACACCCACATTGCTGCTCGCAGCTATATTATTATTATTATGCTGCCATTGGAGTCAATGGCAGCCCATAGAACCGCTTGGCGAAAAGTTGTGAAATTTGGCACACTTGTTCAGGACTGCCCCATTAGCCCATTAAGCCAATCTAAGGTCGCTAGCCCAACAGCTCTAGCGCCACCAACAGGTCAAAGTTGGCATGCATTCATGTTCATAACTTTTGACCTATTCGACCAATTTTCACAAACCAGGTATCATTGGATTCCTTGAACCAAGCCCAGTTCAACAAACCCTATGACGTCATTGCGCCATGACGTATATGTCCGCCATCTTGGTTTATGTCAAAAACCTTCAAAATGCTACTCCTATCACAAATCTTGTCCAATCATCTCGAAACTTGGCACACATGATCTTCTGGCCATCCTTGATGAAAAACATCGAATAGATTTGTCAAATTCAAAACCGTTTGCCCGCTAAAGCCAATCAAATTTGGCGGCGAAGCCGCCAAACAGGAAGTGAGCCGATTTCTCAGCATCCCTTTGACATATCATAACCAGACTTGGTATATAGACCCATGGCCTCATAAAGGTGACACTGATTTAATTTGGTGACCTTTGACCTGTAGGGGGCGCTGTTATTAATGTCCATGTGTTTTGACCTCTTTCCCTTCACATGAGTACATTTACAACTTATTTTCAATGTCTGGTGATACTATCAGACCTCCCCGTATAGCTAGTATATTATAACTTGCACAAATATCCGCGACAGCCAATGATATTCAACCGCGAAGCCGCCAAACTGGAAAAACGCCAATATCTCAGTATCCCTTGGACAAATCATAACCAAACTTGATACCTAGACCCATAACATCATTATGGGGACACTCAATGAATTTGGTGACCATTGACCTCTAGGGGGCGCTATAATTAATGAAGACGTGTTTTAACTCCTCTCTCTTCACATGAGTACATTTCAAACTTATTATCAATGTTTAATGATACTGTCAGACCTCCCCATATATCTTGTAAATTATTTTGTTGATATTGTTCCGAATACCCCTATGTATTTGTGACATTTGTTCTGTCAGGCAGACTGCATTGCCCCCTTACCTCTAGGTGGGGTCCTTTTCCCATTTACTCATCCCACCGGCTGTCGGTATTGCCGATTTCCGAGGCGGTCGTCATGTAGCCCCCTGGCCGATTGCGTCCATCCGGCAGAATAAGCCTACCGAGTCCGATTATGCTTGACACCCACATTGCTGCTCGCAGCTATATTTGGGTGTCAAGCAACTATGTTGCGAGACAACCTATTGTTATTGTACGAATTCTTATTATTATTATTATTATTATGCTGCCATTGGAGTCAATGGCAGCCCATAGAACCGCTTGGCGAAAAGTTGTGAAATTTGGCACACTTGTTCAGGACTGCCCCATTAGCCCATTAAGCCAATCTAAGGTCGCTAGCCCAACAGCTCTAGCGCCACCAACAGGTCAAAGTTGGGCATGCATTCATGTTCATAACTTTTGACCTATTCGACCAATTTTCACAAACCAGGTATCATTGGATTCCTTGAACCAAGCCCAGTTCAACAAACCCTATGACGTCATTGCGCCATGACGTATATGTCCGCCATCTTGGTTTATGTCAAAAACCTTCAAAATGCTACTCCTATCACAAATCTTGTCCAATCATCTCGAAACTTGGCACACATGATCTTCTGGCCATCCTTGATGAAAAACATCGAATAGATTTGTCAAATTCAAAACCGTTTGCCCGCTAAAGCCAATCAAATTTGGCGGCGAAGCCGCCAAACAGGAAGTGAGCCGATTTCTCAGCATCCCTTTGACATATCATAACCAGACTTGGTATATAGACCCATGGCCTCATAAAGGTGACACTGATTTAATTTGGTGACCTTTGACCTGTAGGGGGCGCTGTTATTAATGTCCATGTGTTTTGACCTCTTTCCCTTCACATGAGTACATTTACAACTTATTTTCAATGTCTGGTGATACTATCAGACCTCCCCGTATAGCTAGTATATTATAACTTGCACAAATATCCGCGACAGCCAATGATATTCAACCGCGAAGCCGCCAAACTGGAAAAACGCCAATATCTCAGTATCCCTTTGACATATCATAACCAAACTTGATACCTAGACCCATAACATCATTATGGGGACACTCAATGAATTTGGTGACCATTGACCTCTAGGGGGCGCTATAATTAATGAAGACGTGTTTTAACTCCTCTCTCTTCACATGAGTACATTTCAAACTTATTATCAATGTTTAATGATACTGTCAGACCTCCCCATATATCTTGTAAATTAGTTGTTGGATGTGAATAATTACTTTACAGTTAAAATAAGCCAATGTATAAATTCATATTATTTTGCCGTTTTAGGTTTGTGATTATGTCACCTTCCGGTTAGTCACTTCCTGTGACGTCATTTCCTGTTAAAAATCGTACCTCTGTAGAAGGAATGGCAGACATGTGCATCTTCTGATTGTAATCCGCTAGCATCCACATGAAAGCATCTAAGAGGCAATGCCGTAAGTTTGTTTAATCAATGCAAGACATGTTTAAGATAATATATTAGAGTGGATTTAGTTAAAAATAATGTTTGATGTGTTGTTAAAAACGTTTTGGTTAGCAATTGTGTACAAACTAAAATCAATGCAATTGGCATCAGAATGTCTTCATGCAGTGTTAGACAGTTTATATTATTATTTACAACTATGTACAACATGCTGTTTAGTCAAATGTACATTCAATATTTTGTATTCTTTTATTTGCAGTTTTCACCGTCTGTTAATGAGGAATTGTGACAGTAAATGGTCAACCTTACTACGACTCTGTCTTCATTGGCTACGGTTTAACTCGGTGTTAAGTCAGGGTTACAACACACTGCACGAGAACACTACAATGTCCAATCTTCATAGAACTTGGCATATATGATCTTCCGACCAAGCTGAACAAATGTATCAAACCGCTTTCTCAAATTCAAAACCGTTTGGCCGTGACAGCCAATCAAACTTGACGACGCTCATTAATGGGTAGACACTGCACTCGTGTGGCGACAAGCGGTACTTAATGTATACTACAACAATGACTATATTTACCATTACGCCGATTTACAATATAAACTTCAATTCCCGATGGATTAGATGCTTCACGAACCACCTCCAGAACGGATGCTTGTTTACATTGTGTCTCTTTTAGGAATATTGTTCCGAATACCCCTATGTATTTGTGACATTTGTTCTGTCAGGCAGACTGCATTGCCCCCTTACCTCTAGGTGGGGTCCTTTTCCCATTTACTCATCCCACCGGCTGTCGGTATTGCCGATTTCCGAGGCGGTCGTCATGTAGCCCCCTGGCCGATTGCGTCCATCCGGCAGAATAAGCCTACCGAGTCCGATTATGCTTGACACCCACATTGCTGCTCGCAGCTATATTTGGGTGTCAAGCAACTATGTTGCGAGACAACCTATTGTTATTGTACGAATTCCTATTATTATTATTATTATTATGCTGCCATTGGAGTCAATGGCAGCCCATAGAACCGCTTGGCGAAAAGTTGTGAAATTTGGCACACTTGTTCAGGACTGCCCCATTAGCCCATTAAGCCAATCTAAGGTCGCTAGCCCAACAGCTCTAGCGCCACCAACAGGTCAAAGTTGGGCATGCATTCATGTTCATAACTTTTGACCTATTCGACCAATTTTCACAAACCAGGTATCATTGGATTCCTTGAACCAAGCCCAGTTCAACAAACCCTATGACGTCATTGCGCCATGACGTATATTTCCGCCATCTTGGTTTATGTCAAAAACCTTCAAAATGCTACTTCTATCACAAATCTTGTCCAATCATCTCGAATCTTGACACACATGATCTTCTGGCCATGCTTGATAAAAAACATCGAATAGATTTGTCAAATTCAAAACCGTTTGTCCGCTAAAGCCAATCAAATTTAACCGCCAAGTTGCCAAACCGGAAGTAAGCCCATATCTCAGAAGCCCTTTGACCTATCATAACCAACCTTGGTAGAGAGACCCATGACCGCATCACGGTGACACTGAATGAATTTGGTGACCCTTGACCTCTAGGTGGCGCTGTTATTAATGTCGATGTGTTTTGACTCCTCTCTCTTCACATGAGTACATTTAAAACTTATTTTCAATGTCTGGTGATACTATCAGACCTCCCCATATAGCTCATATATTACGTCTTGCAGAAATATCCGCGACAGCCAATGATATTCGAGCGCGAAGCCGGAAAACCGGAAGCATGCCAATATCTCTGCAGCCCTTTGACATATCATAACCAAACTTGATACATTGACCCATAACATAATCATGGGGACACTCAAAGAATTTGGTGACCATTTACCGCTAGGGGGCGCTATAATTAATGAAGACGTGTTTTAACTCCTCTCTCTTCACATGAGTACATTTCAAACTTATTTTCAATGTCTGATGATACTGTCAGACCTACTCATATAGCATATAAATTATTTCTCATTGCAACATCAGAACTTGGCCGCCATGTTGAAAGTTGTCAAAATCAGTTGTAAATTCCCACAGGCCACAAATTATGTCCAATCTTCATGAAACTCTGCATATATGATCTTCAGACCAAGCTGAACTAATGTGTTAAACAGCTTTCTCAAATTCAAAACCGTTTGGCCGTGACAGGCAATCAAACTTGACGGCGCTCATTAATGGGTAGACACTGCACTCGTGTGGCGATAAGCGGTACTTAATGTATAATGCAACAATGACTATATTTACCATTCCGCCCACTTAAAATATAAACTGCAATTCCCACTGGATCAGATGCTTCACGAACCACCTCCAGAAGGGATGCTTGTTTACATGGTGTCTCTTTTAGGGATATTGTTCCGAATACCCCTATGTATTTGTGACATTTGTTCTGTCAGGCAGACTGCATTGCGCCCTTACCTCTAGGTGGGGTCCTTTTTCCCATTTACTCATCCCACCGGCTGTCGGTATTGCCGATTTCCGAGGCGGTCGTCATGTAGCCCCCAGGCCAATTGCGTCCATCCGGCAGAATTAGCCTACCGAGTCCGATTATGCTTGACACCCACATTGCTGCTCGCAGCTATATTTATTATTATTATTATTATGCTGCCATTGGAGTCAATGGCAGCCCATAGAACCGCTTGGCGAAAAGTTGTGAAATTTGGCACACTTGTTCAGGACTGCCCCATTAGCCCATTAAGCCAATCTAAGGTCACTAGCCCAACAGCTCTAGCGCCACCAACAGGTCAAAGTTGGGCATGCATTCATGTTCGTAACTTTTGACCTATTCGACCAATTTTCACAAACCAGGTATCATTGGATTCCTTGAACCAAGCCCAGTTCAACACATCCTATGACGTCATTGCGCCATGACGTATATGTCCGCCATCTTGGTTTATGTCAAAAACCTTCAAAATGCTACTCCTATCACAAATCTTGTCCAATCATCTCGAAACTTGGCACACATGATCTTCTGGCCATCCTTGATGAAAAACATCGAATAGATTTGTCAAATTCAAAACCGTTTGCCCGCTAAAGCCAATCAAATTTGGCGGCGAAGCCGCCAAACAGGAAGTGAGCCGATTTCTCAGCATCCCTTTGACATATCATAACCAGACTTGGTATATAGACCCATGGCCTCATAAAGGTGACACTGATTTAATTTGGTGACCTTTGACCTGTAGGGGGCGCTGTTATTAATGTCCATGTGTTTTGACCTCTTTCTCTTCACATGAGTACATTTACAACTTATTTTCAATGTCTGGTGATACTATCAGACCTCCCCGTATAGCTAGTATATTATAACTTGCACAAATATCCGCGACAGCCAATGATATTCAACCGCGAAGCCGCCAAACTGGAAAAACGCCAATATCTCAGTATCCCTTGGACAAATCATAACCAAACTTGATACATAGACC
The DNA here is from genome assembly GCF_026213295.1 of Gadus chalcogrammus. Taxonomy (NCBI): domain Eukaryota; kingdom Metazoa; phylum Chordata; class Actinopteri; order Gadiformes; family Gadidae; genus Gadus; species Gadus chalcogrammus. Next base: position 66,626 of record NW_026613530.1, read on the forward strand.
CATAACATCATTATGGGGACACTCAATGAATTTGGTGACCATTGACCTCTAGGGGGCGCTATAATTAATGAAGACGTGTTTTAACTCCTCTCTCTTCACATGAGTACATTTCAAACTTATTATCAATGTTTAATGATACTGTCAGACCTCCCCATATATCTTGTAAATTATTTTGTTGATATTGTTCCGAATACCCCTATGTATTTGTGACATTTGTTCTGTCAGGCAGACTGCATTGCCCCCTTACCTCTAGGTGGGGTCCTTTTCCCATTTACTCATCCCACCGGCTGTCGGTATTGCCGATTTCCGAGGCGGTCGTCATGTAGCCCCCTGGCCGATTGCGTCCATCCGGCAGAATAAGCCTACCGAGTCCGATTATGCTTGACACCCACATTGCTGCTCGCAGCTATATTTGGGTGTCAAGCAACTATGTTGCGAGACAACCTATTGTTATTGTACGAATTCTTATTGGGTGTCAAGCAACTATGTTGCGAGACAACCTATTGTTATTGTACGAATTCTTATTATTATTATTATTATTATTATGCTGCCATTGGAGTCAATGGTAGCCCATAGAACCGCTTGGCGAAAAGTTGTGAAATTTGGCACACTGGTTCAGGACAGCCCCATTAGCCCATTAAGCCAATCTCAGGTCGCTAGCCCAACAGCTCTAGCGCCACCAATAGGTCAAAGTTGGGCATGCATTCATGTTCATAACTTTCGACCTATTCGACCAATATTCACAAACCAGGTATCATTGGATTCCTTGAACCAAGCCCAGTTCAACACACCCTATGACGTCATTGTGCCATGACGTATATTTCCGCCATCTTGGTTTATGTCAAAAACCTTCAAAATGCTACTTCTATCACAAATCTTGTCCAATCATCTCGAATCTTGACACACATGATCTTCTGGCCATGCTTGATAAAAAACATCGAATAGATTTGTCAAATTCAAAACCGTTTGTCCGCTAAAGCCAATCAAATTTAACCGCCAAGTTGCCAAACCGGAAGTAAGCCCATATCTCAGAAGCCCTTTGACTTATCATAACCAACCTTGGTAGAGAGACCCATGACCGCATCACGGTGACACTGAATGAATTTGGTGACCCTTGACCTCTAGGTGGCGCTGTTATTAATGTCGATGTGTTTTGACTCCTCTCTCTTCACATGAGTACATTTAAAACTTATTTTCAATGTCTGGTGATACTATCAGACCTCCCCATATAGCTCATATATTACGTCTTGCAGAAATATCCGCGACAGCCAATGATATTCGAGCGCGAAGCCGGAAAACCGGAAACATGCCAATATCTCTGCAGCCCTTTGACATATCATAACCAAACTTGATACATTGACCCATAACATAATCATGGGGACACTCAAAGAGTTTGGTGACCATTGACCGCTAGGGGGCGCTATAATTAATGAAGACGTGTTTTAACTCCTCTCTCTTCACATGAGTACATTTCAAACTTATTTTCAATGTCTGATGATACTGTCAGACCTACTCATATAGCATATAAATTATTTCTCATTGCAACATCAGAACTTGGCCGCCATGTTGAAAGTTGTCAAAATCAGTTGTAAATTCCCACAGGCCACAAATAATGTCCAATCTTCATAAAACTTTGCAGATATGATCTTCAGAACAAGTTGAACAAATGTGTTAAACAGCTTTCTCAAATTCAAAACCGTTTGGCCGTGACAGGCCAAACGTGACGGCGCTCATTAATGAGTAGACACTGCACTCGTGTGGCGCTCATTAATGGGTAGACACTGCACTCGTGTGGCGACAAGCGGTACTTAATGTTCAATGCAACAATGACTATATTCACCATTCCGCCCACCTACAATATAAACTGCAATTCCCACTGGATTAGATGCTTCACGAACAACCTCCAGAACGGATGCTTGTGTACAATTGTGTCTCTTTTAGGGATATTGTTCCGAATACCCCTATGTATTTGTGACCTTTGTTCTGCCAGGCAGAGTGTATTGCGCCCTTACCTCTAGGTGGGGTCCTTTTCCCATTTACTTATCCCACCGGCTGTCGGTATTGCCGATTTCCGAGACGGTCATCATGTAGCCCCCTGGCCGATTACGTCCATCCGGCAGAATTTGCCTACCGAGTCCCATTATGCTTGACACCCACATTGCTGCTCGCAGCTATATTTATTATTATTATGCTGCCATTGGAGTCAATGGCAGCCCATAGAACCGCTTGGCGAAAAGTTGTGAAATTTGGCACACTTGTTCAGGACTGCCCCATTAGCCCATTAAGCCAATCTAAGGTCGCTAGCCCAACAGCTCTAGCGCCACCAACAGGTCAAAGTTGGGCATGCATTCATGTTCATAACTTTTGACCTATTCGACCAATTTTCACAAACCAGGTATCATTGGATTCCTTGAACCAAGCCCAGTTCAACAAACCCTATGACGTCATTGCGCCATGACGTAAATGTCCGCCATCTTGGTTTATGTCAAAAACCTTCAAAATGCTACTCCTATCACAAATCTTGTCCAATCATCTTGAAACTTGGCACACATGATCTTCTGGCCATCCTTGATGAAAAACATCGAATAGATTTGTCAAATTCAAAACCGTTTGCCCGCTAAAGCCAATCAAATTTGGCGGCGAAGCCGCCAAACAGGAAGTGAGCCGATTTCTCAGCATCCCTTTGACATATCATAACCAGACTTGGTATATAGACCCATGGCCTCATAAAGGTGACACTGATTTAATTTGGTGACCTTTGACCTGTAGGGGGCGCTGTTATTAATGTCCATGTGTTTTGACCTCTTTCTCTTCACATGAGTACATTTACAACTTATTTTCAATGTCTGGTGATACTATCAGACCTCCCCGTATAGCTAGTATATTATAACTTGCACAAATATCCGCGACAGCCAATGATATTCAACCGCGAAGCCGCCAAACTGGAAAAACGCCAATATCTCAGTATCCCTTGGACAAATCATAACCAAACTTGATACATAGACCCATAACATCATTATGGGGACACTCAATGAATTTGGTGACCATTGACCTCTAGGGGGCGCTATAATTAATGAAGACGTGTTTTAACTCCTCTCTCTTCACATGAGTACATTTCAAACTTATTATCAATGTTTAATGATACTGTCAGACCTCCCCATATATCTTGTAAATTATTTTGTTGATATTGTTCCGAATACCCCTATGTATTTGTGACATTTGTTCTGTCAGGCAGACTGCATTGCCCCCTTACCTCTAGGTGGGGTCCTTTTCCCATTTACTCATCCCACCGGCTGTCGGTATTGCCGATTTCCGAGGCGGTCGTCATGTAGCCCCCTGGCCGATTGCGTCCATCCGGCAGAATAAGCCTACCGAGTCCGATTATGCTTGACACCCACATTGCTGCTCGCAGCTATATTTATTATTATTATCCTTCAATGGGAGTCAATGGCAGCCCATAGAACCGCTTGGCGAAAAGTTGTGAAATTTGGCACACTGGTTCAAGACAGCCCCATTAGCCAATTAACCCAATCTCAGGTCGCTAGCCTAAAAGCTCTAGCGCCACCAACAGGTCAAAGTTGGACATGCATTCATGTTCATAACTTTTGACCCATTCGACCAATATTCACAAACCAGGTATCAATGGATTCCTTGAAACAAGCCCAGTTCAACACACCCTATGACCTCATTGCGCCATGACGTATATTTCCGCCATCTTGGTTTATGTCAAAAACCATCAAAATGCTACTTCTATCACAAATCTTGTCCAATCATCTCGGAACTTGGCGCACATGATCTTCTGGCCATCTTTGATAAAAAACATTGAATAGATTTGTCATATTCAAAACCGTTTGCCCGCTAAAGCCAGTCAAATTTGGCGGCGAAGCCGCCAAACAGGAAGTGAGCCAATTTCTCAGCATCCCTTTGACATATCATAACCAGGCTTGGTATATAGACCAATGGCCTCATAAAGGTGACACTGATTGAATTTGGTGACCTTTGACCTCTAGGGGGCGCTGTTATTAATGTCGATGTGTTTTGACTCCTTTCACTTCACATGAGTATATTTAAAACTTATTTTCAATGTCTGGTGATACTATTAGACCTATCAGTATAGCTAGTGTATTATTTCTTGCAGAAATATCCGCGACAGCCAATGATATTCGACCGCGAAGCCGCCAAACCGGAAACACGCCAATATATCAGCAGCCATTTGACATATCATAACCAAACTTGATACATAGACCCATGGCCTCATTAAGGTGACACTCAATGAATTTGGTGACCATTGACCTATAGGGGGCGCTGTTATTAATGACGATGTGTTTTAACTCCTCTCTCTTCACATGAGTACATTTCAAACTTATTTTTAACGTCTGAGGATACTGCCAGACCTCCTTATATAGCTTATTAATCATTTCTCATTGCAACATCAGAACTTGGCCGCCATGTTGAAAGTTGTCAAAATCAGTTGAAAATTTCCTAAGGCCACAAATTATGTCCAATCTTCATGGAACTTGGCATATATGTTCTTCAGACCAAGCTGAACAAAGGTATCAAACAGCTTTCTCAAATTCAAAACCGTTTGGCCGTGACAGCCAATCAAACTTGACGGCGCTCATTAATGGGTAGACACTGCACTCGTGTGGCGACATGCGGTACTTAATGCATAATGCAACAATGACTCTATTAACCATTCCGCCCGCTTACGATATAAACTGCAATACCCACTGGATTAGATGCTTCACGAACCACCTCCAGAACGGATACTTGTTTACATTGTGTCTCTTTTAGAGATATTGTTCCGAATACCCCTATGTATTTGTGACATTTGTTCTGTCAGGCAGGCTGTATTGCGCCCATACCTCTAGGTGGGGTCATTTTCCCACATAATGCTCATCCCACCGGCTGTCGGTATTGCCGATTTCCGAGACGGTCGTCATGTAGCCCCCTGGCCAATTGCGTCCATCAGGCAGAATTAGCCTACCGAGTCCGATTATGCTTGACACCCACATTGCTGCTCGCAGCTATATTTATTATTATTATCCTTCAATGGGAGTCAATGGCAGCCCATAGAACCGCTTGGCGAAAAGTTGTGAAATTTGGCACACTGGTTCAGGACAGCCCCATTAGCCCATTAACCAAATCTCAGGTCGCTAGCCCAACAGCTCTAGCGCCACCAACAGGTCAAAGTTGGACATGCATTCATGTTCATAACTTTCGACTTATTCGACCAATATTCACAAACCAGGTATCATTGGATTCCTTGAACCAAGCCCAGTTCAACAAACCCTATGACGTCATTGCGCCATGACGTATAAATCCGCCATCTTGGTTTATGTCAAAAACCTTCAAAATGCTACTTCTATCACAAATCTTGTCCAATCATCTCGAAACCTGGCACACATGATCTTCTGGCCATCCTTGATGAAAAACATCGAATAGATTTGTCAAATTCAAAACCGTTTGCCCGCTAAAGCCAATCAAATTTTGCAGCGCAGCGGCCAAACCGGAAGTAAGCCCATATCTCAGCAGTTCTTTGACATATCATAACCAACCTTGGTACATAGACCCTTGACCCCATAAAGGTTACACTGGATGAATTTGGTGACCTTTGACCTCTAGGTGGCGCTGTTATTAATGTCGATGTGTTTTGACTCCTTTCTCTTCACATGAGTCCATTTAAAACTTATTTTCAATATCTAGTGATACTATTAGACCTCCCCGTATAGCTAGTATATTATTTCTTGCAGAAATATCCGCGACAGCCAATGATATTCGACCGCGAACCCGCCAAACCGGAAACACGCCAATATCTCAGCATCCCTTTGACATATCATAACCAAACTTGTTACATAGACCCATAATATCATCTTGGGGGCAATTAATGAATTTGGTGACCATTGACCTCTAGGGGGCACTATAATTAATGAAGACGTGTTTTAACTCCTTTCTCTTCACATGAGTACATTTCAAACTTATTTTCAATGTCTGATGATACTGTCAGACCTCCCCATATAGCTTACAAATTATTTCTCATTGCAACCTCAGAACTTGGCCACCATGTTGAAAGTTGTCAAAATCAGTTGTAAATTTCCACAGGCCACAAATCATGTCCAATCTTCATGGAACTTGGCATATATGATCTTCAGACCAAGCTGAACAAATGTATCAAACAGCTTTCTCAAATTCAAAACTGTTTGGCCGTGACAGCCAATCAAACTTGAGGGCGCTCATTAATGGGTTGACACTGCACTCGTGTGGCGACAAGCGGTACTTAATGTATAATGCAACAATGACTATATTTACCATTCCGCCCACCTACAATATAAACTGCAATTCCCACTGGATCAGATGCTTCACGAACCACCTCCAGAAGGGATGCTTGTTTACATGGTGTCTCTTTTAGGGATATTGTTCCGAATACCCCTATGTATTTTTGACATTTGTTCTGTCAGGCAGACTGCATTGCGCCCTTACCTCTAGGTGGGGTCCTTTTTCCCATTTACTCATCCCACCGGCTGTCGGTATTGCCGATTTCCGAGGCGGTCGTCATGTAGCCCCCTGGCCAAATGCGTCCATCCGGCAGAATTAGCCTACCGAGTCCGATTATGCTTGACACCCACATTGCTGCTCGCAGCTATATTTGGGTGTCAAGCAACTATGTTGCGAGACAACCTATTGTTTTCGTACGAATTCCTATTATTATTGGGTGTCAAGCAACTATGTTGCGAGACAACCTATTGTTTTTGTACGAATTCCTATTATTATTGGGTGTCAAGCAACTATGTTGCGAGACAACCTATTGTTATTGTACGAATTCTTATTATTATTATTATTATTATGCTGCCATTGGAGTCAATGGCAGCCCATAGAACCGCTTGGCGAAAAGTTGTGAAATTTGGCACACTTGTTCAGGACTGCCCCATTAGCCCATTAAGCCAATCTAAGGTCGCTAGCCCAACAGCTCTAGCGCCACCAACAGGTCAAAGTTGGGCATGCATTCATGTTCATAACTTTTGACCTATTCGACCAATTTTCACAAACCAGGTATCATTGGATTCCTTGAACCAAGCCCAGTTCAACACACCCTATGACGTCATTGTGCCATGACGTATATTTCCGCCATCTTGGTTTATGTCAAAAACCTTCAAAATGCTACTTCTATCACAAATCTTGTCCAATCATCTCGAAACTTGGCACACATGATCTTCTGGCCATGCTTGATAAAAAACATCGAATAGATTTGTCAAATTCAAAACCGTTTGTCCGCTAAAGCCAATCAAATTTAACCGCCAAGTTGCCAAACCGGAAGTAAGCCCATATCTCAGAAGCCCTTTGACCTATCATAACCAACCTTGGTAGAGAGACCCATGACCGCATCACGGTGACACTGAATGAATTTGGTGACCCTTGACCTCTAGGTGGCGCTGTTATTAATGTCGATGTGTTTTGGCCTCTTTCTCTTCACATGAGTACATTTACAACTTATTTTCAATGTCTGGTGATACTATCAGACCTCCCCGTATAGCTAGTATATTATAACTTGCACAAATATCCGCGACAGCCAATGATATTCAACCGCGAAGCCGCCAAACTGGAAAAACGCCAATATCTCAGTATCCCTTGGACAAATCATAACCAAACTTGATACATAGACCCATAACATCATTATGGGGACACTCAATGAATTTGGTGACCATTGACCTCTAGGGGGCGCTATAATTAATGAAGACGTGTTTTAACTCCTCTCTCTTCACATGAGTACATTTCAAACTTATTATCAATGTTTAATGATACTGTCAGACCTCCCCATATATCTTGTAAATTATTTTGTTGATATTGTTCCGAATACCCCTATGTATTTGTGACATTTGTTCTGTCAGGCAGACTGCATTGCCCCCTTACCTCTAGGTGGGGTCCTTTTCCCATTTACTCATCCCACCGGCTGTCGGTATTGCCGATTTCCGAGGCGGTCGTCATGTAGCCCCCTGGCCGATTGCGTCCATCCGGCAGAATAAGCCTACCGAGTCCGATTATGCTTGACACCCACATTGCTGCTCGCAGCTATATTTGGGTGTCAAGCAACTATGTTGCGAGACAACCTATTGTTATTGTACGAATTCTTATTATTATTATTATTATTATGCTGCCATTGGAGTCAATGGCAGCCCATAGAACCGCTTGGCGAAAAGTTGTGAAATTTGGCACACTTGTTCAGGACTGCCCCATTAGCCCATTAAGCCAATCTAAGGTCGCTAGCCCAACAGCTCTAGCGCCACCAACAGGTCAAAGTTGGGCATGCATTCATGTTCATAACTTTTGACCTATTCGACCAATTTTCACAAACCAGGTATCATTGGATTCCTTGAACCAAGCCCAGTTCAACAAACCCTATGACGTCATTAAGCCATGACGTATATGTCCGCCATCTTGGTTTATGTCAAAAACCTTCAAAATGCTACTCCTATCACAAATCTTGTCCAATCATCTTGAAACTTGGCACACATGATCTTCTGGCCATCCTTGATGAAAAACATCGAATAGATTTGTCAAATTCAAAACCGTTTGCCCGCTAAAGCCAATCAAATTTGGCGGCGAAGCCGCCAAACAGGAAGTGAGCCGATTTCTCAGCATCCCTTTGACATATCATAACCAGACTTGGTATATAGACCCATGGCCTCATAAAGGTGACACTGATTTAATTTGGTGACCTTTGACCTGTAGGGGGCGCTGTTATTAATGTCCATGTGTTTTGACCTCTTTCTCTTCACATGAGTACATTTACAACTTATTTTCAATGTCTGGTGATACTATCAGACCTCCCCGTATAGCTAGTATATTATAACTTGCACAAATATCCGCGACAGCCAATGATATTCAACCGCGAAGCCGCCAAACTGGAAAAACGCCAATATCTCAGTATCCCTTGGACAAATCATAACCAAACTTGATACATAGACCCATAACATCATTATGGGGACACTCAATGAATTTGGTGACCATTGACCTCTAGGGGGCGCTATAATTAATGAAGACGTGTTTTAACTCCTCTCTCTTCACATGAGTACATTTCAAACTTATTATCAATGTTTAATGATACTGTCAGACCTCCCCATATATCTTGTAAATTATTTTGTTGATATTGTTCCGAATACCCCTATGTATTTGTGACATTTGTTCTGTCAGGCAGACTGCATTGCCCCCTTACCTCTAGGTGGGGTCCTTTTCCCATTTACTCATCCCACCGGCTGTCGGTATTGCCGATTTCCGAGGCGGTCGTCATGTAGCCCCCTGGCCGATTGCGTCCATCCGGCAGAATAAGCCTACCGAGTCCGATTATGCTTGACACCCACATTGCTGCTCGCAGCTATATTTGGGTGTCAAGCAACTATGTTGCGAGACAACCTATTGTTATTGTACGAATTCTTATTATTGGGTGTCAAGCAACTATGTTGCGAGACAACCTATTGTTATTGTACGAATTCTTATTATTATTATTATTATTATGCTGCCATTGGAGTCAATGGTAGCCCATAGAACCGCTTGGCGAAAAGTTGTGAAATTTGGCACACTGGTTCAGGACAGCCCCATTAGCCCATTAAGCCAATCTCAGGTCGCTAGCCCTACAGCTTTAGCGCCACCAACAGGTCAAAGTTGGGCATGCATTCATGTTCATAACTTTCGACCTATTCGACCAATATTCACAAACCAGGTATCATTGGATTCCTTGAACCAAACCCAGTTCAACAAACCCTATGAGGTCATTGTGCCATGACGTATATTTCCGCCATCTTGGTTTATGTCAAAAACCTTCAAAATGCTACTTCTATCACAAATCTTGTCCAATCATCTCGAATCTTGACACACATGATCTTCTGGCCATGCTTGATAAAAAACATCGAATAGATTTGTCAAATTCAAAACCGTTTGTCCGCTAAAGCCAATCAAATTTAACCGCCAAGTTGCCAAACCGGAAGTAAGCCCATATCTCAGAAGCCCTTTGACCTATCATAACCAACCTTGGTAGAGAGACCCATGACCGCATCACGGTGACACTGAATGAATTTGGTGACCCTTGACCTCTAGGTGGCGCTGTTATTAATGTCGATGTGTTTTGACTCCTCTCTCTTCACATGAGTACATTTAAAACTTATTTTCAATGTCTGGTGATACTATCAGACCTCCCCATATAGCTCATATATTACGTCTTGCAGAAATATCCGCGACAGCCAATGATATTCGAGCGCGAAGCCGGAAAACCGGAAACATGCCAATATCTCTGCAGCCCTTTGACATATCATAACCAAACTTGATACATTGACCCATAACATAATCATGGGGACACTCAAAGAATTTGGTGACCATTGACCGCTAGGGGGCGCTATAATTAATGAAGACGTGTTTTAACTCCTCTCTCTTCACATGAGTACATTTCAAACTTATTTTCAATGTCTGATGATACTGTCAGACCTACTCATATAGCATATAAATTATTTCTCATTGCAACATCAGAACTTGGCCGCCATGTTGAAAGTTGTCAAAATCAGTTGTAAATTCCCACAGGCCACAAATTATGTCCAATCTTCATGAAACTCTGCATATATGATCTTCAGACCAAGCTGAACTAATGTGTTAAACAGCTTTCTCAAATTCAAAACCGTTTGGCCGTGACAGGCAATCAAACTTGACGGCGCTCATTAATGGGTAGACACTGCACTCGTGTGGCGATAAGCGGTACTTAATGTATAATGCAACAATGACTATATTTACCATTCCGCCCACTTAAAATATAAACTGCAATTCCCACTGGATCAGATGCTTCACGAACCACCTCCAGAAGGGATGCTTGTTTACATGGTGTCTCTTTTAGGGATATTGTTCCGAATACCCCTATGTATTTGTGACATTTGTTCTGTCAGGCAGACTGCATTGCGCCCTTACCTCTAGGTGGGGTCCTTTTTCCCATTTACTCATCCCACCGGCTGTCGGTATTGCCGATTTCCGAGGCGGTCGTCATGTAGCCCCCAGGCCAATTGCGTCCATCCGGCAGAATTAGCCTACCGAGTCCGATTATGCTTGACACCCACATTGCTGCTCGCAGCTATATTTGGGTGTCAAGCAACTATGTTGCGAGACAACCTATTGTTATTGTACGAATTCTTATTATTGGGTGTCAAGCAACTATGTTGCGAGACAACCTATTGTTATTGTACGAATTCTTATTGGGTGTCAAGCAACTTTGTTGCGAGACAACCTATTGTTATTGTACGAATTCTTATTATTATTATTATTATTATGCTGCCATTGGAGTCAATGGTAGCCCATAGAACCGCTTGGCGAAAAGTTGTGAAATTTGGCACACTGGTTCAGGACTGCCCCATTAGCCCATTAAGCCAATCTCAGGTCGCTAGCCCAACAGCTCTAGCGCCACCAACAGGTCAAAGTTGGGCATGCATTCATGTTCATAACTTTCGACCTATTCGACCAATATTCACAAACCAGGTATCATTGGATTCCTTGAACCAAGCCCAGTTCAACACACCCTATGACGTCATTGTGCCATGACGTATATTTCCGCCATCTTGGTTTATGTCAAAAACCTTCAAAATGCTACTTCTATCACAAATCTTGTCCAATCATCTCGAAACTTGGCACACATGATCTTCTGGCCATGCTTGATAAAAAACATTGAATAGATTTGTCAAATTCAAAATCGTTTGTCCGCTAAAGCCAATCAAATTTGGCGGCGAAGCCGCCAAACCGGATGTAAGCCAATATCTCAACAGCCCTTTGACATATCATAACCAACCTTGGTATATAGACCCAAGCCCCCATAAAGCTGACACTGAATGAATTTGGTGACCTTTGACCTCTAGGGGGCGCTGTTATTAATGTCGATGTGTTTTGACTCCTCCCTCTTCACATGAGTACATTTAAAAATTATTTTCAATGTCTGGTGATACTATCAGACCTCCCCGTATAGCGAGTATATTATTTTTTGCAGAAATATCCGCGGCAGCTAATGATATTCGACCGCGAAGCCGCCAAACCGGAAACACGCCAATATCTCAGCAGCCCTTTGACATATCATAACCAAACTTGATACATAGACCCATAACATCATCAGGGGGACACTCAATGAATTTGGTGACCATTGACCTATAGGGGGCGCTATAATTACTGAAGACGTGTTTTAACTTCTCTCTCTTCACATGAGTACATTTCAAACTTATTTTTAATGTCTGAGGATACTGCCAGACCTCCTTATGTAGCTTATGAATTATTTCTCATTGCATCAGAACTTGGCCGCCATGTTGCAAGTTGTCAAAATCAGTTGAAAATTTCCACAGGCCACAAATTATGTCTGTGTTGTCTCTCCTGGCACTCATTTAATATTCTTACATTGATTTCTTAAATATGTATATGTAAAAACGGATGTGAATAATTACTTTACAGTTAAAATAAGCCAATGTATAAATTCATATTATTTTGCCGTTTTAGGTTTGTTATTATTTCACTTCCGGTTTAGTCACTTCCTGTGACGTCATTTCCTGTTAAAAATCGTACCTCTGTAGAAGGAATGGCAGACATGTGCATCTTCTGATTGTAATCCGCTAGCATCCACATGAAAGCATCTAAGAGGCAATGCCGTAAGTTTGTTTAATCAATGCAAGACATGTTTAAGATAATATATTAGAGTGGATTTAGTTAAAAATAATGTTTGATGTGTTGTTAAAAACGTTTTGGTTAGCAATTGTGTACAAACTAAAATCAATGCAATTGGCATCAGAATGTCTTCATGCAGTGTTAGACAGTTTATATTATTATTTACAACTATGTACAACATGCTGTTTAGTCAAATGTACATTCAGTATTTTTGTATTCTTTTATTTGCAGTTTTTACCGTCTGTTCATGAGGAATTGTGACAGTAAATGGTCAACCTTACTACGACTCTGTCTTCATTGGCTACGGTTTAACTCGGTGTTAAGTCAGGGTTACAACACACTGCACGAGAACACTACAATGTCCAATCTTCATAGAACTTGGCATATATGATCTTCCGACCAAGCTGAACAAATGTATCAAACCGCTTTCTCAAATTCATAACCGTTTGGCCGTGACAGCCAATCAAACTTGACGACGCTGATTAATGGGTAGACACTGCACTTGTGTGGCGACAAGCGGTACTTAATGTATACTACAACAATGACTATATTTACCATTACGCCGATTTACAATATAAACTTCAATTCCCGATGGATTAGATGCTTCACGAACCACCTCCAGAACGGGTACTTGTTTACATTGTGTCTCTTTTAGGAATATTGTTCCGAATACCCCTATGTATTTGTGACATTTGTTCTGTCAGGCAGACTGTATTGCGCCCTTACCTCTAGGTGGGGTCATTTTCCCACATAATGCTCATCCCACCGGCTGTCGGTATTGCCGATTACCGAGACGGTCGTCATGTAGCCCCCTGGCCGATTACGTCCGCCCGTCAGAATTAGCTTACCGAGTCCCATTATGCTTGACACCCACATTGCTGCTCGCAGCTATATTTATTATTATTATCCTTCAATGGGAGTCAATGGCAGCCCATAGAACCGCTTTGCGAAAAGTTGTGAAATTTGGCACACTGGTTCAAGACAGCCCCATTAGCCCATTAACCCAATCTCAGGTCGCTAGCCCAAAAGCTCTAGCGCCACCAACAGGTCAAAGTTGGACATGCATTCATGTTCATAACTTTTGACCCATTCGACCAATATTCACAAACCAGGTATCAATGGATTCCTTGAAACAAGCCCAGTTCAACACACCCTATGACCTCATTGCGCCATGACGTATATTTCCGCCATCTTGGTTTATGTCAAAAACCATCAAAATGCTACTTCTATCACAAATCTTGTCCAATCATCTCGGAACTTGGCGCACATGATCTTCTGGCCATCTTTGATAAAAAACATTGAATAGATTTGTCATATTCAAAACCGTTTGCCCGCTAAAGCCAGTCAAATTTGGCGGCAAAGCCGCCAAACAGGAAGTGAGCCAATTTCTCAGCATCCCTTTGACATATCATAACCAGGCTTGGTATATAGACCAATGGCCTCATAAAGGTGACACGGATTGAATTTGGTGACCTTTGACCTCTAGGGGGCGCTGTTATTAATGTCGATGTGTTTTGACTCCTTTCACTTCACATGAGTATATTTAAAACTTATTTTCAATGTCTGGTGATACTATTAGACCTATCAGTATAGCTAGTGTATTATTTCTTGCAGAAATATCCGCGACAGCCAATGATATTCGACCGCGAAGCCGCCAAACCGGAAACACGCCAATATATCAGCAGCCATTTGACATATCATAACCAAACTTGATACATAGACCCATGGCCTCATTAAGGTGACACTCAATGAATTTGGTGACCATTGACCTATAGGGGGCGCTGTTATTAATGACGATGTGTTTTAACTCCTCTCTCTTCACATGAGTACATTTCAAACTTATTTTTAATGTCTGAGGATACTGCCAGACCTCCTTATATAGCTTATGAATAATTTCTCATTGCAACATCAGAACTTGGCCGCCATGTTGAAAGTTGTCAAAATCAGTTGAAAATTTCCTAAGGCCACAAATTATGTCCAATCTTCATGGAACTTGGCATATATGTTCTTCAGACCAAGCTGAACAAAGGTATCAAACAGCTTTCTCAAATTCAAAACCGTTTGGCCGTGACAGCCAATCAAACTTGACGGCACTCATTAATGGGTAGACACTGCACTCGTGTGGCGACATGCGGTACTTAATGCATAATGCAACAATGACTCTATTAACCATTCCGCCCGCTTACGATATAAACTGCAATACCCACTGGATTAGATGCTTCACGAACCACCTCCAGAACGGATACTTGTTTACATTGTGTCTCTTTTAGAGATATTGTTCCGAATACCCCTATGTATTTGTGACATTTGTTCTGTCAGGCAGGCTGTATTGCGCCCATACCTCTAGGTGGGGTCATTTTCCCACATAATGCTCATCCCACCGGCTGTCGGTATTGCCGATTTCCGAGACGGTCGTCATGTAGCCCCCTGGCCAATTGCGTCCATCAGGCAGAATTAGCCTACCGAGTCCGATTATGCTTGACACCCACATTGCTGCTCGCAGCTATATTTGGGTGTCAAGCAACTATGTTGCGAGACAACCTATTGTTATTGTACGAATTCCTATTATTATTATTATCCTTCAATGGGAGTCAATGGCAGCCCATAGAACCGCTTGGCGAAAAGTTGTGAAATTTGGCACACTGGTTCAGGACAGCCCCATTAGCCCATTAGGCCAATCTCAGGTCGCTAGCCCTACAGCTCTAGCGCCACCAACAGGTCAAAGTTGGACATGCATTCATGTTCATAACTTTCGACCCATTTGACCAATATTCACAAATCAGGTATCATTGGATTCCTTGAACCAAGCCCACTTCAACACACCCTATGACGTCATTGCGCCATGACATATATTTCCGCCATCTTGGTTTATGTCAAAAACCTTCAAAATGCTACTCCTATCACAAATCTTGTCCAATCATCTCGAAACTTGGCACACATGATCTTCTGGCCATGTTTGATGAAAAACATTGAATAGATTTGTCAAATTCAAAACCGTTTGCCCGCTAAAGCCAATCAAATTTGGCGGCGAAGCCGCCAAACCGGATGTAAGCCAATATCTCAACAGCCCTTTGACATATCATAACCAACCTTGGTATATAGACCCAAGCCCCCATAAAGCTGACACTGAATGAATTTGGTGACCTTTGACCTCTAGGGGGCGCTGTTATTAATGTCGATGTGTTTTGACTCCTCCCTCTTCACATGAGTACATTTAAAAATTATTTTCAATGTCTGGTGATACTATCAGACCTCCCCGTATAGCGAGTATATTATTTTTTGCAGAAATATCCGCGGCAGCTAATGATATTCGACCGCGAAGCCGCCAAACCGGAAACACGCCAATATCTCAGCAGCCCTTTGACATATCATAACCAAACTTGATACATAGACCCATAACATCATCAGGGGGACACTCAATGAATTTGGTGACCATTGACCTATAGGGGGCGCTATAATTAATGAAGACGTGTTTTAACTTCTCTCTCTTCACATGAGTACATTTCAAACTTATTTTAATGTCTGAGGATACTGCCAGACCTCCTTATGTAGCTTATGAATTATTTCTCATTGCATCAGAACTTGGCCGCCATGTTGCAAGTTGTCAAAATCAGTTGAAAATTTCCACAGGCCACAAATTATGTCTGTGTTGTCTCTCCTGGCACTCATTTAATATTCTTACATTGATTTCTTAAATATGTATATGTAAAAACGGATGTGAATAATTACTTTACAGTTAAAATAAGCCAATGTATAAATTCATATTATTTTGCCGTTTTAGGTTTGTTATTATTTCACTTCCGGTTTAGTCACTTCCTGTGACGTCATTTCCTGTTAAAAATCGTACCTCTGTAGAAGGAATGGCAGACATGTGCATCTTCTGATTGTAATCCGCTAGCATCCACATGAAAGCATCTAAGAGGCAATGCCGTAAGTTTGTTTAATCAATGCAAGACATGTTTAAGATAATATATTAGAGTGGATTTAGTTAAAAATAATGTTTGATGTGTTGTTAAAAACGTTTTGGTTAGCAATTGTGTACAAACTAAAATCAATGCAATTGGCATCAGAATGTCTTCATGCAGTGTTAGACAGTTTATATTATTATTTACAACTATGTACAACATGCTGTTTAGTCAAATGTACATTCAGTATTTTTGTATTCTTTTATTTGCAGTTTTCACCGTCTGTTCATGAGGAATTGTGACAGTAAATGGTCAACCTTACTACGACTCTGTCTTCATTGGCTACGGTTTAACTCGGTGTTAAGTCAGGGTTACAACACACTGCACGAGAACACTACAATGTCCAATCTTCATAGAACTTGGCATATATGATCTTCCGACCAAGCTGAACAAATGTATCAAACCGCTTTCTCAAATTCATAACCGTTTGGCCGTGACAGCCAATCAAACTTGACGACGCTGATTAATGGGTAGACACTGCACTTGTGTGGCGACAAGCGGTACTTAATGTATACTACAACAATGACTATATTTACCATTACGCCGATTTACAATATAAACTTCAATTCCCGATGGATTAGATGCTTCACGAACCACCTCCAGAACGGGTGCTTGTTTACATTGTGTCTCTTTTAGGAATATTGTTCCGAATACCCCTATGTATTTGTGACATTTGTTCTGTCAGGCAGACTGTATTGCGCCCTTACCTCTAGGTGGGGTCCTTTTCCCATTTCCTCATCCCACCGGCTGTCGGTATTGCCGATTTCCGAGACGGTCGTCATGTAGCCCCCTGGCCGATTACGTCCATCCGGCAGAATTAGCCTACCGAGTCCCATTACGCTTGACACCCACATTGCTGCTCGCAGCTATATTTATTATTATTATGCTGCCATTGGAGTCAATGGCAGCCCATAGAACCGCTTGGCGAAAAGTTGTGAAATTTGGCACACTGGTTCAGGACAGCCCTATTAGCCCATTAAGCTAATCTCAGGTCGCTAGCCCAACAGCTCTAGCGCCACCAACAGGTCAAAGTTGGGCATGTATTCATGTTCATAACTTTCGACCTATTCAACCAATATTCACATACCAGGTATCATTGGATTCCTTGAACCAAGCCCAGTTCAACACACCCTATGACGTCATTGTGCCATGACGTATATTTCCGCCATCTTGGTTTATGTCAAAAACCTTCCAAATGCTACTTCTATCACAAATCTTCTCCAATCATCTCGAAACTTGGCACACTTGATCTTCTGGCCATGCTTGATAAAAAACATCGAATAGATTTGTCAAATTCAAAACCGTTTGCCCGCCAAAGCCAATCAAATTTGGCGGCAAAGCCGCCAAACCGGATGTCAGCCCATATCTCAGCAGCCCTTTGACATATCATAACCAACTTTGGTACATAGACCCATGAACCCATGAAGGTTACACTGAATTAATTTGGTGCGATTTGACATCTAGGGGGCGCTGTTATTAATGTCGATGTGTTTTGACTCCTCTCTCTTCACATGAGTATATTTCATACAAATTTTCAATGTCTGGTGATACTATCAGACCTCGCCGTATAGTTAGTATATTACTTCTTGCAGAAATACCTGTGACAGCCAATGATATTCGACCGCGAAGCCGCCAGACCGGAAACACGCCAATATCTCAGCAGCCCTTTGACATATCATAACCAAACTTTATACATAGACCCATAACATCATCATGGGGACACTCAATGAATTTGGTGACCATTGACCTGTAGGGGGTGCTATAATTAATGAAGACGTGTTTTAACTCCTCTCTCTTCACATGAGTACATTTTAAAATTATTTTTAATGTCTGAGGATACTGCCAGACCTCCTTATGTATCTTATAAATTATTTCTCATGGCAACATCAGAACTTGGCCACCATTTTGAAAGTTGTCAAAATCAGTTGTAAATTTCCACAGGCCACAAATTATGTCCAATCTTCATGGAACTTGGCATATATGATCTTCAGACCAAGCTGAACAAATGTATCAAACAGCTTTCTCAAATTCAAAACCGTTTGGCCGTGAGAGCCAATCAAACTTGACGGCGCTCATTAAAGGGTAGACACTGCACTCGTGTGGCGCTCATTAATGGGTAGACACTGCACTCGTGTGGCGACATGCGGTACTTAATGTATAATGCAACAATGACTATATTTACCATTCCGCCCACCTAAAATATAAACTGCAATTCCCACTGGATTAGATGCTTCACGAACCACCTCCAGAACGGATGCTTGTTTACATTGTGTCTCTTTTAGGGATATTGTTCCGAATACCCCTATGTATTTGTGACATTTGTTCTGCCAGGCAGACTGTATTGCGCCCTTACCTCTAGGTGGGGTCATTTTTCCACATAATGCTCTTCCCACCGGCTGTCTTTATTGCCGATTTCCGAGACGGTCGTCATGTAGCCCCCTGGCCGATTACGTCCATTCGGCAGAATTAGCCTACCGAGTCCGATTACGCTTGACACCCACATTGCTGCTCGCAGCTATATTTATTGGGTGTCAAGCAACTATGTTGCGAGACAACCTATTGTTATTGTACGAATTCTTATTATTATTGGGTGTCAAGCAACTATGTTGCGAGACAACCTATTGTTATTGTACGAATTCTTATTGGGTGTCAAGCAACTTTGTTGCGAGACAACCTATTGTTATTGTACGAATTCTTATTATTATTATTATTATTATGCTGCCATTGGAGTCAATGGTAGCCCATAGAACCGCTTGGCGAAAAGTTGTGAAATTTGGCACACTGGTTCAGGACTGCCCCATTAGCCCATAAAGCCAATCTCAGGTCGCTAGCCCAACAGCTCTAGCGCCACCAACAGGTCAAAGTTGGGCATGCATTCATGTTCATAACTTTCGACCTATTCGACCAATATTCACAAACCAGGTATCATTGGATTCCTTGAACCAAGCCCAGTTCAACACACCCTATGACGTCATTGTACCATGACGTATATTTCCGCCATCTTGGTTTATGTCAAAAACCTTCAAAATGCTACTTCTATCACAAATCTTGTCCAATCATCTCCAATCTTGACACACATAATTTTCTGGCCATGCTTGATAAAAAACATCGAATAGATTTGTCAAATTCAAAACCGTTTGTCCGCTAAAGCCAATCAAATTTAACCGCCAAGTTGCCAAACCGGAAGTAAGCCCATATCTCAGAAGCCCTTAGACCTATCATAACCAACCTTGGTAGAGAGACCCATGACCGCATCACGGTGACACTGAATGAATTTGGTGACCCTTGACCTCTAGGTGGCGCTGTTATTAATGTCGATGTGTTTTGACTCCTCTCTCTTCACATGAGTACATTTAAAACTTATTTTCAATGTCTGGTGATACTATCAGACCTCCCCATATAGCTCATATATTACATCTTGCAGAAATATCTGCGACAGCCAATGATATTCGAGCGCGAAGCCGGAAAACCGGAAACACGCCAATATCTCTGCAGCCCTTTGACATATCATAACCAAACTTGATACATTGACCCATAACATAATCATGGGGACACTCAAAGAATTTGGTGACCATTGACCGCTAGGGGGCGCTATAATTAATGAAGACGTGTTTTAACTCCTCTCTCTTCACATGAGTACATTTCAAACTTATTTTCAATGTCTGATGATACTGTCAGACCTACTCATATAGCTTATAAATTATTTCTCATTGCAACATCAGAACTTGGCCGCCATGTTGAAAGTTGTCAAAATCAGTTGTAAATTCCCACAGGCCACAAATTATGTCCAATATTCATGAAACTCTGCATATATGATCTTCAGACCAAGCTGAACTAATGTGTTAAACAGCTTTCTCAAATTCAAAACCGTTTGGCCGTGACAGGCAATCAAACTTGACGGCGCTCATTAATGGGTAGACACTGCACTCGTGTGGCGATAAGCGGTACTTAATGTATAATGCAACAATGACTATATTTACCATTCCGCCCACTTAAAATATAAACTGCAATTCCCACTGGATCAGATGCTTCACGAACCACCTCCAGAAGGGATGCTTGTTTACATGGTGTCTCTTTTAGGGATATTGTTCCGAATACCCCTATGTATTTGTGACATTTGTTCTGTCAGGCAGACTGCATTGCGCCCTTACCTCTAGGTGGGGTCCTTTTTCCCATTTACTCATCCCACCGGCTGTCGGTATTGCCGATTTCCGAGGCGGTCGTCATGTAGCCCCCAGGCCAATTGCGTCCATCCGGCAGAATTAGCCTACCGAGTCCGATTATGCTTGACACCCACATTGCTGCTCGCAGCTATATTTATTATTATTATGCTGCCATTGGAGTCAATGGCAGCCCATAGAACCGCTTGGCGAAAAGTTGTGAAATTTGGCACACTTGTTCAGGACTGCCCCATTAGCCCATTAAGCCAATCTCAGGTCGCTAGCCCAACAGCTCTAGCGCCACCAACAGGTCAAAGTTGGGCATGCATTCATGTTCATAACTTTCGACCTATTCGACCAATTTTCACAAACCAGGTATCATTGGATTCCTTGAACCAAGCCCAGTTCAACACACCCTATGACGTCATTGCGTTATGACGTATATGTCCGCCATCTTGGTTTATGTCAAAAACCCTCAAAATGCTACTTCTATCACAAATCTTGTCCAATCATCTCGAAACTTGGTACACATGATCTTCTGGCCATGCTTGATGAAATACATCGAATAGATTTGTCAAATTCAAAACCGTTTGCCCGCTAAAGCCAATCAAATTTGGCGGCAAAGCCGCCAAACAGGAAGTGAGCCGATTTCTCAGCATCCCTTTGACATATCATAACCAGACTTGGTATATAGACCCATGGCCTCATAAAGGTGACAATGATTTAATTTGGTGACCTTTGACCTGTAGGGGGCGCTGTTATTAATGTCCATGTGTTTTGACCTCTTTCTCTTCACATGAGCACATTTACAACTTATTTTCAATGTCTGGTGATACTATCAGACCTCCCCGTATAGCTAGTATATTATAACTTGCACAAATATCCGCGACAGCCAATGATATTCAACCGCGAAGCCGCCAAACTGGAAAAACGCCAATATCTCAGCATCCCTTGGACAAATCATAACCAAACTTGATACATAGACCCATAACATCATTATGGGGACATTCAATGAATTTGGTGACCATTGACCTCTAGGGGGCGCTATAATTAATGAAGACGTGTTTTAACTCCTCTCTCTTCACATGAGTACATTTCAAACTTATTTTCAATGTTTAATGATACTGTCAGACCTTCCCATATATCTTGTAAATTATTTTGTTGATATTGTTCCGAATACCCCTATGTATTTGTGACATTTGTTCTGTCAGGCAGACTGCATTGCCCCCTTACCTCTAGGTGGGGTCCTTTTCCCATTTACTCATCCCACCGGCTGTCGGTATTGCCGATTTCCGAGGCGGTCGTCATGTAGCCCCCTGGCCGATTGCGTCCATCCGGCAGAATAAGCCTACCGAGTCCGATTATGCTTGACACCCACATTGCTGCTCGCAGCTATATTTGGGTGTCAAGCAACTTTGTTGCGAGACAACCTATTGTTATTGTACGAATTCTTATTATTATTATTATTATTATGCTGCCATTGGAGTCAATGGTAGCCCATAGAACCGCTTGGCGAAAAGTTGTGAAATTTGGCACACTGGTTCAGGACTGCCCCATTAGCCCATTAAGCCAATCTCAGGTCGCTAGCCCAACAGCTCTAGCGCCACCAACAGGTCAAAGTTGGGCATGCATTCATGTTCATAACTTTCGACCTATTCGACCAATATTCACAAACCAGGTATCATTGGATTCCTTGAACCAAGCCCAGTTCAACACACCCTATGACGTCATTGTGCCATGACGTATATTTCCGCCATCTTGGTTTATGTCAAAAACCTTCAAAATGCTACTTCTATCACAAATCTTCTCCAATCATCTCGAAACTTGGCACACATGATCTTCTGGCCATGCTTGATAAAAAACATCGAATAGATTTGTCAAATTCAAAATCGTTTGTCCGCTAAAGCCAATCAAATTTGGCGGCGAAGCCGCCAAACCGGATGTAAGCCAATATCTCAACAGCCCTTTGACATATCATAACCAACCTTGGGATATAGACCCAAGCCCCCATAAAGCTGACACTGAATGAATTTGGTGACCTTTGACCTCTAGGGGGCGCTGTTATTAATGTCGATGTGTTTTGACTCCTCCCTCTTCACATGAGTACATTTAAAAATTATTTTCAATGTCTGGTGATACTATCAGACCTCCCCGTATAGCGAGTATATTATTTTTTGCAGAAATATCCGCGGCAGCTAATGATATTCGACCGCGAAGCCGCCAAACCAGAAACACGCCAATATCTCAGCAGCCCTTTGACATATCATAACCAAACTTGATACATAGACCCATAACATCATCAGGGGGACACTCAATGAATTTGGTGACCATTGACCTATAGGGGGCGCTATAATTACTGAAGACGTGTTTTAACTTCTCTCTCTTCACATGAGTACATTTCAAACTTATTTTTAATGTCTGAGGATACTGCCAGACCTCCTTATGTAGCTTATGAATTATTTCTCATTGCATCAGAACTTGGCCGCCATGTTGCAAGTTGTCAAAATCAGTTGAAAATTTCCACAGGCCACAAATTATGTCTGTGTTGTCTCTCCTGGCACTCATTTAATATTCTTACATTGATTTCTTAAATATGTATATGTAAAAACGGATGTGAATAATTACTTTACAGTTAAAATAAGCCAATGTATAAATTCATATTATTTTGCCGTTTTAGGTTTGTTATTATTTCACTTCCGGTTTAGTCACTTCCTGTGACGTCATTTCCTGTTAAAAATCGTACCTCTGTAGAAGGAATGGCAGACATGTGCATCTTCTGATTGTAATCCGCTAGCATCCACATGAAAGCATCTAAGAGGCAATGCCGTAAGTTTGTTTAATCAATGCAAGACATGTTTAAGATAATATATTAGAGTGGATTTAGTTAAAAATAATGTTTGATGTGTTGTTAAAAACGTTTTGGTTAGCAATTGTGTACAAACTAAAATCAATGCAATTGGCATCAGAATGTCTTCATGCAGTGTTAGACAGTTTATATTATTATTTACAACTATGTACAACATGCTGTTTAGTCAAATGTACATTCAGTATTTTTGTATTCTTTTATTTGCAGTTTTTACCGTCTGTTCATGAGGAATTGTGACAGTAAATGGTCAACCTTACTACGACTCTGTCTTCATTGGCTACGGTTTAACTCGGTGTTAAGTCAGGGTTACAACACACTGCACGAGAACACTACAATGTCCAATCTTCATAGAACTTGGCATATATGATCTTCCGACCAAGCTGAACAAATGTATCAAACCGCTTTCTCAAATTCATAACCGTTTGGCCGTGACAGCCAATCAAACTTGACGACGCTGATTAATGGGTAGACACTGCACTTGTGTGGCGACAAGCGGTACTTAATGTATACTACAACAATGACTATATTTACCATTACGCCGATTTACAATATAAACTTCAATTCCCGATGGATTAGATGCTTCACGAACCACCTCCAGAACGGGTACTTGTTTACATTGTGTCTCTTTTAGGAATATTGTTCCGAATACCCCTATGTATTTGTGACATTTGTTCTGTCAGGCAGACTGTATTGCGCCCTTACCTCTAGGTGGGGTCATTTTCCCACATAATGCTCATCCCACCGGCTGTCGGTATTGCCGATTACCGAGACGGTCGTCATGTAGCCCCCTGGCCGATTACGTCCGCCCGTCAGAATTAGCTTACCGAGTCCCATTATGCTTGACACCCACATTGCTGCTCGCAGCTATATTTATTATTATTATCCTTCAATGGGAGTCAATGGCAGCCCTTAGAACCGCTTGGCGAAAAGTTGTGAAATTTGGCACACTGGTTCAAGACAGCCCCATTAGCCCATTAACCCAATCTCAGGTCACTAGCCCAAAAGCTCTAGCGCCACCAACAGGTCAAAGTTGGACATGCATTCATGTTCATAACTTTTGACCCATTCGACCAATATTCCCAAACCAGGTATCATTGGATTCCATGAACCAAGCCCAGTTCAACACACCCTATGACGTCATTGCGCCAAGAGGTATATTTCCGCCATCTTGGTTTATGTAAAAAACCATCCAAATGCTACTTCTATCACAAATCTTGTCCAAACATCTCGAAACTTGGCAAACATGATCTCCCGGCCATGCTTGATAAAAAACATCGAATATATTTTTCAAATTCAAAACCATTTGCCCGCTAAAGTCAATCAAATTTGGTGGCGTAGCCGCCAAACTATGTTGCGAGACAACCTATTGTTATTGTACGAATTCTTATTATTATTGGGTGTCAAGCAACTATGTTGCGAGACAACCTATTGTTATTGTACGAATTCCTATTATTGGGTGTCAAGCAACTATGTTGCGAGACAACCTATTGTTTTTGTACGAATTCCTATTATTATTATTATTGGGTGTCAAGCAACTATGTTGCGAGACAACCTATTGTTTTTGTACGAATTCCTATTATTATTATTATTATTATTATTATTATTATTATTATTGGGTGTCAAGCAACTATGTTGCGAGACAACCTATTGTTATTGCACGAATTCTTATTGGGTGTCAAGCAACTATGTTGCGAGACAACCTATTGTTTTTGTATGAATTCCTATTATTATTATTATCCTTCAGTGGGAGTCAATGGCAGCCCATAGAACCGCTTGGCGAAAAGTTGTGAAATTTGGCACACTGGTTCAAGACAGCCCCATTAGCCCATTAACCCAATCTCAGGTCGCTAGCCCCACAGCTCTAGCGCCACCAATAGGTCAAAGTTGGACATGCATTCATGTTCATAACTTTCGACCTATTCGACCAATTTTCACAAACCAGGTATCATTGGATTCCTTGAACCAAGCCCAGTTCAACACACCCTATGACGTCATTGCGCCATGAGGTTTATGTCTGCCATCTTGGTTTATGTCAAAAACCCTCAAAATGCTACTTCTATCACAAATCTTGTCCAATCATCTCGAAACTTGGCACCCATGATCTTCTGGCCATGCTTGATACAAAACATCTAATAGATTTGTCAAATTCAAAACCGTTTGCCCGCTACAGCCAATCAAATTTGGCGGCGTAGCCGCCAAACCGGATGTAAGCCCATATCTCAGCAGCCCTTTGACATATCATAACCAACCTTGGTAAATAGACCCATGACCCCATAAAGGTTACACTGAATGAATTTGGTGACCTTTGACCTCTAGGGGGCGCTGTTATTAATGTCGATGTGTTTTGACTCCTCTCTCTTCACATGAGTACATTTCAAACTTATTATTAATGTCTGGTGATACTATCAGACCTCCCCGTATGGCTAGCATATTATATATTGCAAAAATATCCGCGACGGCCAATGATATTCGAGCGCGAAGCCGCCAAACCGGAAACACGCCAATATCTCAGCAGCCCTTTGACATATCATAACCAAACTTGAGAGATAGACCCATAACATCATCATGGGGACACTCAATGAATTTGGTGACCATTGACCTCTAGGGGGCGCTATAATTAATGAAGACGTGTTTTAACTCCTCTCTCTTCACATGAGTACATTTCAAACTTATTATTAATGTCTGGTGATACTATCAGACCTCCCTGAATGGCTAGCATATTATTTATTGCAGAAATATCCGCGACAGCCAATGATATTCGACCGCGAAGCCGCCAAACTGGAAACACGGCAATATCTCAGCAGCCCTTTGACATATCATAACCAAACTTGATACATAGACCCATAACATCATCATGGGGACACTCAATGAATTTGGTGACCATTGACCTCTAGGAGGCGCTATCATTAATGAAGACGTGTTTTAACTCCTCTCTCTTCACATGAGTACATTTCAAGCTTATTTTCAATGTCGGATGATACTGTCAGACCTCCCCATATCGCCTATGAATTTTTTCTCATGGCAACATCAGAACTTGGCCACCATGTTGAAAGTTGACAAAATCAGTTGCAAATTTCCACAGGCCACAAATTACGTCCAATCTTCATGAAACTTGGCAAATATGATCTTCAGACCAAGTTGAACAAATTTATTAAACAGCTTTCTCAAATTCAAAACCGTTTGGCCGTGACAGCCAGTCAAACTTGACGTTGCTCATTAATGGGTAGACACTGCACTCGTGTGGCGCTCATTAATGGGTAGACACTGCACTCGTGTGGCGACAAGCGGTACATAATGTATGATGCAACAATGACTATATTCATCATTCCGCCCACCTACAATATAAACCGCAATTCCCACTGGATAAGATGCTTCACGAACAACCTCCAGAACGGATGCTTGTTTACATTGTGTCTCTTTTAGGGATATTGTTCCGAATACCCCTATGTATTTGTGACATTTGTTCTGTCAGGCAGACTGCATTGCGCCCTTACCTCTAGGTGGGGTCCATTTCCCATTTACTCATCCCACCGGCTGTCGGTATTGCCGATTTCCGAGGCGGTCGTCATGTAGCCCCCTGGCCGATTGCGTCCATCCGGCAGAATTAGCCTACCGAGTCCGATTATGCTTGACACCCACATTGCTGCTCGCAGCTATATTTGGGTGTCAAGCAACTATGTTGCGAGACAACCTATTGTTATTGTACGAATTCTTATTATTATTATTATTATTATTATTATTATGCTGCCATTGGAGTCAATGGCAGCCCATAGAACCGCTTGGCGAAAAGTTGTGAAATTTGGCACACTTGTTCAGGACTGCCCCATTAGCCCATTAAGCCAATCTAAGGTCGCTAGCCCAACAGCTCTAGCGCCACCAACAGGTCAAAGTTGGGCATGCATTCATGTTCATAACTTTTGACCTATTCGACCAATTTTCACAAACCAGGTATCATTGGATTCCTTGAACCAAGCCCAGTTCAACAAACCCTATGACGTCATTGCGCCATGAAGTATATGTCCGCCATCTTGGTTTATGTCAAAAACCTTCAAAATGCTACTCCTATCACAAATCTTGTCCAATCATCTCGAAACTTGGCACACATGATCTTCTGGCCATCCTTGATGAAAAACATCGAATAGATTTGTCAAATTCAAAACCGTTTGCCCGCTAAAGCCAATCAAATTTGGCGGCGAAGCCGCCAAACAGGAAGTGAGCCGATTTCTCAGCATCCCTTTGACATATCATAACCAGACTTGGTATATAGACCCATGGCCTCATAAAGGTGACACTGATTTAATTTGGTGACCTTTGACCTGTAGGGGGCGCTGTTATTAATGTCCATGTGTTTTGACCTCTTTCCCTTCACATGAGTACATTTACAACTTATTTTCAATGTCTGGTGATACTATCAGACCTCCCCGTATAGCTAGTATATTATAACTTGCACAAATATCCGCGACAGCCAATGATATTCAACCGCGAAGCCGCCAAACTGGAAAAACGCCAATATCTCAGTATCCCTTGGACAAATCATAACCAAACTTGATACCTAGACCCATAACATCATTATGGGGACACTCAATGAATTTGGTGACCATTGACCTCTAGGGGGCGCTATAATTAATGAAGACGTGTTTTAACTCCTCTCTCTTCACATGAGTACATTTCAAACTTATTATCAATGTTTAATGATACTGTCAGACCTCCCCATATATCTTGTAAATTATTTTGTTGATATTGTTCCGAATACCCCTATGTATTTGTGACATTTGTTCTGTCAGGCAGACTGCATTGCCCCCTTACCTCTAGGTGGGGTCCTTTTCCCATTTACTCATCCCACCGGCTGTCGGTATTGCCGATTTCCGAGGCGGTCGTCATGTAGCCCCCTGGCCGATTGCGTCCATCCGGCAGAATAAGCCTACCGAGTCCGATTATGCTTGACACCCACATTGCTGCTCGCAGCTATATTTATTATTATTATCCTTCAATGGGAGTCAATGGCAGCCCATAGAACCGCTTGGCGAAAAGTTGTGAAATTTGGCACACTGGTTCAGGACAGCCCCATTAGCCCATTAACCAAATCTCAGGTCGCTAGCCCAACAGCTCTAGCGCCACCAACAGGTCAAAGTTGGACATGCATTCATGTTCATAACTTTCGACTTATTCGACCAATATTCACAAACCAGGTATCATTGGATTCCTTGAACCAAGCCCAGTTCAAAAAACCCTATGACGTCATTGCGCCATGACGTATAAATCCGCCATCTTGGTTTATGTCAAAAACCTTCAAAATGCTACTTCTATCACAAATCTTGTCCAATCATCTCGAAACCTGGCACACATGATCTTCTGGCCATCCTTGATGAAAAACATTGAATAGATTTGTCAAATTCAAAACCGTTTGCCCGCTAAAGCCAATCAAATTTTGCAGCGCAGCGGCCAAACCGGAAGTAAGCCCATATCTCAGCAGTTCTTTGACATATCATAACCAACCTTGGTACATAGACCCATGACCCCATAAAGGTTACACTGGATGAATTTGGTGACCTTTGACCTCTAGGTGGCGCTGTTATTAATGTCGATGTGTTTTGACTCCTTTCTCTTCACATGAGTCCATTTAAAACTTATTTTCAATATCTAGTGATACTATTAGACCTCCCCGTATAGCTAGTATATTATTTCTTGCAGAAATATCCGCGACAGCCAATGATATTCGACCGCGAACCCGCCAAACCGGAAACACGCCAATATCTCAGCATCCCTTTGACATATCATAACCAAACTTGTTACATAGACCCATAATATCATCTTGGGGGCAATTAATGAATTTGGTGACCATTGACCTCTAGGGGGCACTATAATTAATGAAGACGTGTTTTAACTCCTTTCTCTTCACATGAGTACATTTCAAACTTATTTTCAATGTCTGATGATACTGTCAGACCTCCCCATATAGCTTACAAATTATTTCTCATTGCAACCTCAGAACTTGGCCACCATGTTGAAAGTTGTCAAAATCAGTTGTAAATTTCCACAGGCCACAAATCATGTCCAATCTTCATGGAACTTGGCATATATGATCTTCAGACCAAGCTGAACAAATGTATCAAACAGCTTTCTCAAATTCAAAACTGTTTGGCCGTGACAGCCAATCAAACTTGAGGGCGCTCATTAATGGGTTGACACTGCACTCGTGTGGCGACAAGCGGTACTTAATGTATAATGCAACAATGACTATATTTACCATTCCGCCCACCTACAATATAAACTGCAATTCCCACTGGATCAGATGCTTCACGAACCACCTCCAGAAGGGATGCTTGTTTACATGGTGTCTCTTTTAGGGATATTGTTCCGAATACCCCTATGTATTTTTGACATTTGTTCTGTCAGGCAGACTGCATTGCGCCCTTACCTCTAGGTGGGGTCCTTTTTCCCATTTACTCATCCCACCGGCTGTCGGTATTGCCGATTTCCGAGGCGGTCGTCATGTAGCCCCCTGGCCAAATGCGTCCATCCGGCAGAATTAGCCTACCGAGTCCGATTATGCTTGACACCCACATTGCTGCTCGCAGCTATATTTGGGTGTCAAGCAACTATGTTGCGAGACAACCTATTGTTTTCGTACGAATTCCTATTATTATTGGGTGTCAAGCAACTATGTTGCGAGACAACCTATTGTTTTTGTACGAATTCCTATTATTATTATTATTATTATCCTTCAATGGGAGTCAATGGCAGCCCATAGAACCGCTTGGCGAAAAGTTGTGAAATTTGGCACACTGGTTCAAGACAGCCCCATTAGCCCATTAACCCAATCTCAGGTCGCTAGCCCAAAAGCTCTAGCGCCACCAACAGGTCAAAGTTGGACATGCATTCATGTTCATAACTTTTGACCCATTCGACCAATATTCACAAACCAGGTATCAATGGATTCCTTGAAACAAGCCCAGTTCAACACACCCTATGACCTCATTGCGCCATGACGTATATTTCCGCCATCTTGGTTTATGTCAAAAACCATCAAAATGCTACTTCTATCACAAATCTTGTCCAATCATCTCGGAACTTGGCGCACATGATCTTCTGGCCATCTTTGATAAAAAACATTGAATAGATTTGTCATATTCAAAACCGTTTGCCCGCTAAAGCCAGTCAAATTTGGCGGCGAAGCCGCCAAACAGGAAGTGAGCCAATTTCTCAGCATCCCTTTGACATATCATAACCAGGCTTGGTATATAGACCAATGGCCTCATAAAGGTGACACTGATTGAATTTGGTGACCTTTGACCTCTAGGGGGCGCTGTTATTAATGTCGATGTGTTTTGACTCCTTTCACTTCACATGAGTATATTTAAAACTTATTTTCAATGTCTGGTGATACTATTAGACCTATCAGTATAGCTAGTGTATTATTTCTTGCAGAAATATCCGCGACAGCCAATGATATTCGACCGCGAAGCCGCCAAACCGGAAACACGCCAATATATCAGCAGCCATTTGACATATCATAACCAAACTTGATACATAGACCCATGGCCTCATTAAGGTGACACTCAATTAATTTGGTGACCATTGACCTATAGGGGGCGCTGTTATTAATGACGATGTGTTTTAACTCCTCTCTCTTCACATGAGTACATTTCAAACTTATTTTTAACGTCTGAGGATACTGCCAGACCTCCTTATATAGCTTATGAATCATTTCTCATTGCAACATCAGAACTTGGCCGCCATGTTGAAAGTTGTCAAAATCAGTTGAAAATTTCCTAAGGCCACAAATTATGTCCAATCTTCATGGAACTTGGCATATATGTTCTTCAGACCAAGCTGAACAAAGGTATCAAACAGCTTTCTCAAATTCAAAACCGTTTGGCCGTGACAGCCAATCAAACTTGACGGCGCTCATTAATGGGTAGACACTGCACTCGTGTGGCGACATGCGGTACTTAATGCATAATGCAACAATGACTCTATTAACCATTCCGCCCGCTTACGATATAAACTGCAATACCCACTGGATTAGATGCTTCACGAACCACCTCCAGAACGGATACTTGTTTACATTGTGTCTCTTTTAGAGATATTGTTCCGAATACCCCTATGTATTTGTGACATTTGTTCTGTCAGGCAGGCTGTATTGCGCCCATACCTCTAGGTGGGGTCATTTTCCCACATAATGCTCATCCCACCGGCTGTCGGTATTGCCGATTTCCGAGACGGTCGTCATGTAGCCCCCTGGCCAATTGCGTCCATCAGGCAGAATTAGCCTACCGAGTCCGATTATGCTTGACACCCACATTGCTGCTCGCAGCTATATTTATTATTATTATGCTGCCATTGGAGTCAATGGCAGCCCATAGAACCGCTTGGCGAAAAGTTGTGAAATTTGGCACACTTGTTCAGGACTGCCCCATTAGCCCATTAAGCCAATCTCAGGTCGCTAGCCCAACAGCTCTAGCGCCACCAACAGGTCAAAGTTGGGCATGCATTCATGTTCATAACTTTCGACCTATTCGACCAATTTTCACAAACCAGGTATCATTGGATTCCTTGAACCAAGCCCAGTTCAACACACCCTATGACGTCATTGCGTTATGACGTATATGTCCGCCATCTTGGTTTATGTCAAAAACCCTCAAAATGCTACTTCTATCACAAATCTTGTCCAATCATCTCGAAACTTGGTACACATGATCTTCTGGCCATGCTTGATGAAATACATCGAATAGATTTGTCAAATTCAAAACCGTTTGCCCGCTAAAGCCAATCAAATTTGGCGGCAAAGCCGCCAAACAGGAAGTGAGCCGATTTCTCAGCATCCCTTTGACATATCATAACCAGACTTGGTATATAGACCCATGGCCTCATAAAGGTGACAATGATTTAATTTGGTGACCTTTGACCTGTAGGGGGCGCTGTTATTAATGTCCATGTGTTTTGACCTCTTTCTCTTCACATGAGCACATTTACAACTTATTTTCAATGTCTGGTGATACTATCAGACCTCCCCGTATAGCTAGTATATTATAACTTGCACAAATATCCGCGACAGCCAATGATATTCAACCGCGAAGCCGCCAAACTGGAAAAACGCCAATATCTCAGCATCCCTTGGACAAATCATAACCAAACTTGATACATAGACCCATAACATCATTATGGGGACATTCAATGAATTTGGTGACCATTGACCTCTAGGGGGCGCTATAATTAATGAAGACGTGTTTTAACTCCTCTCTCTTCACATGAGTACATTTCAAACTTATTTTCAATGTTTAATGATACTGTCAGACCTCCCCATATATCTTGTAAATTATTTTGTTGATATTGTTCCGAATACCCCTATGTATTTGTGACATTTGTTCTGTCAGGCAGACTGCATTGCCCCCTTACCTCTAGGTGGGGTCCTTTTCCCATTTACTCATCCCACCGGCTGTCGGTATTGCCGATTTCCGAGGCGGTCGTCATGTAGCCCCCTGGCCGATTGCGTCCATCCGGCAGAATAAGCCTACCGAGTCCGATTATGCTTGACACCCACATTGCTGCTCGCAGCTATATTTATTATTATTATCCTTCAATGGGAGTCAATGGCAGCCCTTAGAACCGCTTGGCGAAAAGTTGTGAAATTTGGCACACTGGTTCAAGACAGCCCCATTAGCCCATTAACCCAATCTCAGGTCACTAGCCCAAAAGCTCTAGCGCCACCAACAGGTCAAAGTTGGACATGCATTCATGTTCATAACTTTTGACCCATTCGACCAATATTCCCAAACCAGGTATCATTGGATTCCATGAACCAAGCCCAGTTCAACACACCCTATGACGTCATTGCGCCAAGAGGTATATTTCCGCCATCTTGGTTTATGTAAAAAACCATCCAAATGCTACTTCTATCACAAATCTTGTCCAAACATCTCGAAACTTGGCAAACATGATCTCCCGGCCATGCTTGATAAAAAACATAGAATATATTTTTCAAATTCAAAACCATTTGCCCGCTAAAGTCAATCAAATTTGGTGGCGTAGCCGCCAAACTATGTTGCGAGACAACCTATTGTTATTGTACGAATTCTTATTATTATTGGGTGTCAAGCAACTATGTTGCGAGACAACCTATTGTTATTGTACGAATTCCTATTATTGGGTGTCAAGCAACTATGTTGCGAGACAACCTATTGTTTTTGTACGAATTCCTATTATTATTATTATTGGGTGTCAAGCAACTATGTTGCGAGACAACCTATTGTTTTTGTACGAATTCCTATTATTATTATTATTATTATTATTATTATTATTATTGGGTGTCAAGCAACTATGTTGCGAGACAACCTATTGTTATTGCACGAATTCTTATTGGGTGTCAAGCAACTATGTTGCGAGACAACCTATTGTTTTTGTATGAATTCCTATTATTATTATTATCCTTCAGTGGGAGTCAATGGCAGCCCATAGAACCGCTTGGCGAAAAGTTGTGAAATTTGGCACACTGGTTCAAGACAGCCCCATTAGCCCATTAACCCAATCTCAGGTCGCTAGCCCCACAGCTCTAGCGCCACCAATAGGTCAAAGTTGGACATGCATTCATGTTCATAACTTTCGACCTATTCGACCAATTTTCACAAACCAGGTATCATTGGATTCCTTGAACCAAGCCCAGTTCAACACACCCTATGACGTCATTGCGCCATGACGTTTATGTCTGCCATCTTGGTTTATGTCAAAAACCCTCAAAATGCTACTTCTATCACAAATCTTGTCCAATCATCTCGAAACTTGGCACCCATGATCTTCTGGCCATGCTTGATACAAAACATCTAATAGATTTGTCAAATTCAAAACCGTTTGCCCGCTACAGCCAATCAAATTTGGCGGCGTAGCCGCCAAACCGGATGTAAGCCCATATCTCAGCAGCCCTTTGACATATCATAACCAACCTTGGTAAATAGACCCATGACCCCATAAAGGTTACACTGAATGAATTTGGTGACCTTTGACCTCTAGGGGGCGCTGTTATTAATGTCGATGTGTTTTGACTCCTCTCTCTTCACATGAGTACATTTCAAACTTATTATTAATGTCTGGTGATACTATCAGACCTCCCCGTATGGCTAGCATATTATATATTGCAAAAATATCCGCGACGGCCAATGATATTCGAGCGCGAAGCCGCCAAACCGGAAACACGCCAATATCTCAGCAGCCCTTTGACATATCATAACCAAACTTGAGAGATAGACCCATAACATCATCATGGGGACACTCAATGAATTTGGTGACCATTGACCTCTAGGGGGCGCTATAATTAATGAAGACGTGTTTTAACTCCTCTCTCTTCACATGAGTACATTTCAAACTTATTATTAATGTTTAATGATACTGTCAGACCTCCCCATATATCTTGTAAATTATTTTGTTGATATTGTTCCGAATACCTCTATGTATTTGTGACATTTGTTCTGTCAGGCAGACTGCATTGCCCCCTTACCTCTAGGTGGGGTCCTTTTCCCATTTACTCATCCCACCGGCTGTCGGTATTGCCGATTTCCGAGGCGGTCGTCATGTAGCCCCCTGGCCGATTGCGTCCATCCGGCAGAATAAGCCTACCGAGTCCGATTATGCTTGACACCCACATTGCTGCTCGCAGCTATATTTATTATTATTATTATGCTGCCATTGGAGTCAATGGCAGCCCATAGAACCGCTTGGCGAAAAGTTGTGAAATTTGGCACACTTGTTCAGGACTGCCCCATTAGCCCATTAAGCCAATCTAAGGTCGCTAGCCCAACAGCTCTAGCGCCACCAACAGGTCAAAGTTGGGCATGCATTCATGTTCATAACTTTTGACCTATTCGACCAATTTTCACAAACCAGGTATCATTGGATTCCTTGAACCAAGCCCAGTTCAACAAACCCTATGACGTCATTGCGCCATGACGTAAATGTCCGCCATCTTGGTTTATGTCAAAAACCTTCAAAATGCTACTCCTATCACAAATCTTGTCCAATCATCTTGAAACTTGGCACACATGATCTTCTGGCCATCCTTGATGAAAAACATCGAATAGATTTGTCAAATTCAAAACCGTTTGCCCGCTAAAGCCAATCAAATTTGGCGGCGAAGCCGCCAAACAGGAAGTGAGCCGATTTCTCAGCATCCCTTTGACATATCATAACCAGACTTGGTATATAGACCCATGGCCTCATAAAGGTGACACTGATTTAATTTGGTGACCTTTGACCTGTAGGGGGCGCTGTTATTAATGTCCATGTGTTTTGACCTCTTTCTCTTCACATGAGTACATTTACAACTTATTTTCAATGTCTGGTGATACTATCAGACCTCCCCGTATAGCTAGTATATTATAACTTGCACAAATATCCGCGACAGCCAATGATATTCAACCGCGAAGCCGCCAAACTGGAAAAACGCCAATATCTCAGTATCCCTTGGACAAATCATAACCAAACTTGATACATAGACCCATAACATCATTATGGGGACACTCAATGAATTTGGTGACCATTGACCTCTAGGGGGCGCTATAATTAATGAAGACGTGTTTTAACTCCTCTCTCTTCACATGAGTACATTTCAAACTTATTATCAATGTTTAATGATACTGTCAGACCTCCCCATATATCTTGTAAATTATTTTGTTGATATTGTTCCGAATACCCCTATGTATTTGTGACATTTGTTCTGTCAGGCAGACTGCATTGCCCCCTTACCTCTAGGTGGGGTCCTTTTCCCATTTACTCATCCCACCGGCTGTCGGTATTGCCGATTTCCGAGGCGGTCGTCATGTAGCCCCCTGGCCGATTGCGTCCATCCGGCAG
Source organism: Gadus chalcogrammus (assembly GCF_026213295.1). Lineage (NCBI taxonomy): Eukaryota > Metazoa > Chordata > Actinopteri > Gadiformes > Gadidae > Gadus > Gadus chalcogrammus. The sequence continues at coordinate 103,129 of NW_026613530.1, forward strand.
AATAAGCCTACCGAGTCCGATTATGCTTGACACCCACATTGCTGCTCGCAGCTATATTTATTATTATTATCCTTCAATGGGAGTCAATGGCAGCCCATAGAACCGCTTGGCGAAAAGTTGTGAAATTTGGCATACTGGTTCAAGACAGCCCCATTAGCCAATTAACCCAATCTCAGGTCGCTAGCCTAAAAGCTCTAGCGCCACCAACAGGTCAAAGTTGGACATGCATTCATGTTCATAACTTTTGACCCATTCGACCAATATTCACAAACCAGGTATCAATGGATTCCTTGAAACAAGCCCAGTTCAACACACCCTATGACCTCATTGCGCCATGACGTATATTTCCGCCATCTTGGTTTATGTCAATAACCATCAAAATGCTACTTCTATCACAAATCTTGTCCAATCATCTCGGAACTTGGCGCACATGATCTTCTGGCCATCTTTGATAAAAAACATTGAATAGATTTGTCATATTCAAAACCGTTTGCCCGCTAAAGCCAGTCAAATTTGGCGGCGAAGCGAGCCAATTTCTCAGCATCCCTTTGACATATCATAACCAGGCTTGGTATATAGACCAATGGCCTCATAAAGGTGACACTGATTGAATTTGGTGACCTTTGACCTCTAGGGGGCGCTGTTATTAATGTCGATGTGTTTTGACTCCTTTCACTTCACATGAGTATATTTAAAACTTATTTTCAATGTCTGGTGATACTATTAGACCTATCAGTATAGCTAGTGTATTATTTCTTGCAGAAATATCCGCGACAGCCAATGATATTCGACCGCGAAGCCGCCAAACCGGAAACACGCCAATATATCAGCAGCCATTTGACATATCATAACCAAACTTGATACATAGACCCATGGCCTCATTAAGGTGACACTCAATGAATTTGGTGACCATTGACCTATAGGGGGCGCTGTTATTAATGACGATGTGTTTTAACTCCTCTCTCTTCACATGAGTACATTTCAAACTTATTTTTAACGTCTGAGGATACTGCCAGACCTCCTTATATAGCTTATTAATCATTTCTCATTGCAACATCAGAACTTGGCCGCCATGTTGAAAGTTGTCAAAATCAGTTGAAAATTTCCTAAGGCCACAAATTATGTCCAATCTTCATGGAACTTGGCATATATGTTCTTCAGACCAAGCTGAACAAAGGTATCAAACAGCTTTCTCAAATTCAAAACCGTTTGGCCGTGACAGCCAATCAAACTTGACGGCGCTCATTAATGGGTAGACACTGCACTCGTGTGGCGACATGCGGTACTTAATGCATAATGCAACAATGACTCTATTAACCATTCCGCCCGCTTACGATATAAACTGCAATACCCACTGGATTAGATGCTTCACGAACCACCTCCAGAACGGATACTTGTTTACATTGTGTCTCTTTTAGAGATATTGTTCCGAATACCCCTATGTATTTGTGACATTTGTTCTGTCAGGCAGGCTGTATTGCGCCCATACCTCTAGGTGGGGTCATTTTCCCACATAATGCTCATCCCACCGGCTGTCGGTATTGCCGATTTCCGAGACGGTCGTCATGTAGCCCCCTGGCCAATTGCGTCCATCAGGCAGAATTAGCCTACCGAGTCCGATTATGCTTGACACCCACATTGCTGCTCGCAGCTATATTTATTATTATTATGCTGCCATTGGAGTCAATGGCAGCCCATAGAACCGCTTGGCGAAAAGTTGTGAAATTTGGCACACTTGTTCAGGACTGCCCCATTAGCCCATTAAGCCAATCTCAGGTCGCTAGCCCAACAGCTCTAGCGCCACCAACAGGTCAAAGTTGGGCATGCATTCATGTTCATAACTTTCGACCTATTCGACCAATTTTCACAAACCAGGTATCATTGGATTCCTTGAACCAAGCCCAGTTCAACACACCCTATGACGTCATTGCGTTATGACGTATATGTCCGCCATCTTGGTTTATGTCAAAAACCCTCAAAATGCTACTTCTATCACAAATCTTGTCCAATCATCTCGAAACTTGGTACACATGATCTTCTGGCCATGCTTGATGAAATACATCGAATAGATTTGTCAAATTCAAAACCGTTTGCCCGCTAAAGCCAATCAAATTTGGCGGCAAAGCCGCCAAACAGGAAGTGAGCCGATTTCTCAGCATCCCTTTGACATATCATAACCAGACTTGGTATATAGACCCATGGCCTCATAAAGGTGACAATGATTTAATTTGGTGACCTTTGACCTGTAGGGGGCGCTGTTATTAATGTCCATGTGTTTTGACCTCTTTCTCTTCACATGAGCACATTTACAACTTATTTTCAATGTCTGGTGATACTATCAGACCTCCCCGTATAGCTAGTATATTATAACTTGCACAAATATCCGCGACAGCCAATGATATTCAACCGCGAAGCCGCCAAACTGGAAAAACGCCAATATCTCAGCATCCCTTGGACAAATCATAACCAAACTTGATACATAGACCCATAACATCATTATGGGGACATTCAATGAATTTGGTGACCATTGACCTCTAGGGGGCGCTATAATTAATGAAGACGTGTTTTAACTCCTCTCTCTTCACATGAGTACATTTCAAACTTATTTTCAATGTTTAATGATACTGTCAGACCTTCCCATATATCTTGTAAATTATTTTGTTGATATTGTTCCGAATACCCCTATGTATTTGTGACATTTGTTCTGTCAGGCAGACTGCATTGCCCCCTTACCTCTAGGTGGGGTCCTTTTCCCATTTACTCATCCCACCGGCTGTCGGTATTGCCGATTTCCGAGGCGGTCGTCATGTAGCCCCCTGGCCGATTGCGTCCATCCGGCAGAATAAGCCTACCGAGTCCGATTATGCTTGACACCCACATTGCTGCTCGCAGCTATATTTATTATTATTATCCTTCAATGGGAGTCAATGGCAGCCCTTAGAACCGCTTGGCGAAAAGTTGTGAAATTTGGCACACTGGTTCAAGACAGCCCCATTAGCCCATTAACCCAATCTCAGGTCACTAGCCCAAAAGCTCTAGCGCCACCAACAGGTCAAAGTTGGACATGCATTCATGTTCATAACTTTTGACCCATTCGACCAATATTCCCAAACCAGGTATCATTGGATTCCATGAACCAAGCCCAGTTCAACACACCCTATGACGTCATTGCGCCAAGAGGTATATTTCCGCCATCTTGGTTTATGTAAAAAACCATCCAAATGCTACTTCTATCACAAATCTTGTCCAAACATCTCGAAACTTGGCAAACATGATCTCCCGGCCATGCTTGATAAAAAACATCGAATATATTTTTCAAATTCAAAACCATTTGCCCGCTAAAGTCAATCAAATTTGGTGGCGTAGCCGCCAAACTATGTTGCGAGACAACCTATTGTTATTGTACGAATTCTTATTATTATTGGGTGTCAAGCAACTATGTTGCGAGACAACCTATTGTTATTGTACGAATTCCTATTATTGGGTGTCAAGCAACTATGTTGCGAGACAACCTATTGTTTTTGTACGAATTCCTATTATTATTATTATTGGGTGTCAAGCAACTATGTTGCGAGACAACCTATTGTTTTTGTACGAATTCCTATTATTATTATTATTATTATTATTATTATTATTGGGTGTCAAGCAACTATGTTGCGAGACAACCTATTGTTATTGCACGAATTCTTATTGGGTGTCAAGCAACTATGTTGCGAGACAACCTATTGTTTTTGTATGAATTCCTATTATTATTATTATCCTTCAGTGGGAGTCAATGGCAGCCCATAGAACCGCTTGGCGAAAAGTTGTGAAATTTGGCACACTGGTTCAAGACAGCCCCATTAGCCCATTAACCCAATCTCAGGTCGCTAGCCCCACAGCTCTAGCGCCACCAATAGGTCAAAGTTGGACATGCATTCATGTTCATAACTTTCGACCTATTCGACCAATTTTCACAAACCAGGTATCATTGGATTCCTTGAACCAAGCCCAGTTCAACACACCCTATGACGTCATTGCGCCATGACGTTTATGTCTGCCATCTTGGTTTATGTCAAAAACCCTCAAAATGCTACTTCTATCACAAATCTTGTCCAATCATCTCGAAACTTGGCACCCATGATCTTCTGGCCATGCTTGATACAAAACATCTAATAGATTTGTCAAATTCAAAACCGTTTGCCCGCTACAGCCAATCAAATTTGGCGGCGTAGCCGCCAAACCGGATGTAAGCCCATATCTCAGCAGCCCTTTGACATATCATAACCAACCTTGGTAAATAGACCCATGACCCCATAAAGGTTACACTGAATGAATTTGGTGACCTTTGACCTCTAGGGGGCGCTGTTATTAATGTCGATGTGTTTTGACTCCTCTCTCTTCACATGAGTACATTTCAAACTTATTATTAATGTCTGGTGATACTATCAGACCTCCCCGTATGGCTAGCATATTATATATTGCAAAAATATCCGCGACGGCCAATGATATTCGAGCGCGAAGCCGCCAAACCGGAAACACGCCAATATCTCAGCAGCCCTTTGACATATCATAACCAAACTTGAGAGATAGACCCATAACATCATCATGGGGACACTCAATGAATTTGGTGACCATTGACCTCTAGGGGGCGCTATAATTAATGAAGACGTGTTTTAACTCCTCTCTCTTCACATGAGTACATTTCAAACTTATTATTAATGTCTGGTGATACTATCAGACCTCCCTGAATGGCTAGCATATTATTTATTGCAGAAATATCCGCGACAGCCAATGATATTCGACCGCGAAGCCGCCAAACTGGAAACACGGCAATATCTCAGCAGCCCTTTGACATATCATAACCAAACTTGATACATAGACCCATAACATCATCATGGGGACACTCAATGAATTTGGTGACCATTGACCTCTAGGAGGCGCTATCATTAATGAAGACGTGTTTTAACTCCTCTCTCTTCACATGAGTACATTTCAAGCTTATTTTCAATGTCGGATGATACTGTCAGACCTCCCCATATCGCCTATGAATTTTTTCTCATGGCAACATCAGAACTTGGCCACCATGTTGAAAGTTGACAAAATCAGTTGCAAATTTCCACAGGCCACAAATTACGTCCAATCTTCATGAAACTTGGCAAATATGATCTTCAGACCAAGTTGAACAAATTTATTAAACAGCTTTCTCAAATTCAAAACCGTTTGGCCGTGACAGCCAGTCAAACTTGACGTTGCTCATTAATGGGTAGACACTGCACTCGTGTGGCGCTCATTAATGGGTAGACACTGCACTCGTGTGGCGACAAGCGGTACATAATGTATGATGCAACAATGACTATATTCATCATTCCGCCCACCTACAATATAAACCGCAATTCCCACTGGATAAGATGCTTCACGAACAACCTCCAGAACGGATGCTTGTTTACATTGTGTCTCTTTTAGGGATATTGTTCCGAATACCCCTATGTATTTGTGACATTTGTTCTGTCAGGCAGACTGCATTGCGCCCTTACCTCTAGGTGGGGTCCATTTCCCATTTACTCATCCCACCGGCTGTCGGTATTGCCGATTTCCGAGGCGGTCGTCATGTAGCCCCCTGGCCGATTGCGTCCATCCGGCAGAATTAGCCTACCGAGTCCGATTATGCTTGACACCCACATTGCTGCTCGCAGCTATATTTGGGTGTCAAGCAACTATGTTGCGAGACAACCTATTGTTATTGTACGAATTCTTCTTATTATTATTATTATTATTATTATTATGCTGCCATTGGAGTCAATGGCAGCCCATAGAACCGCTTGGCGAAAAGTTGTGAAATTTGGCACACTTGTTCAGGACTGCCCCATTAGCCCATTAAGCCAATCTAAGGTCGCTAGCCCAACAGCTCTAGCGCCACCAACAGGTCAAAGTTGGGCATGCATTCATGTTCATAACTTTTGACCTATTCGACCAATTTTCACAAACCAGGTATCATTGGATTCCTTGAACCAAGCCCAGTTCAACAAACCCTATGACGTCATTGCGCCATGAAGTATATGTCCGCCATCTTGGTTTATGTCAAAAACCTTCAAAATGCTACTCCTATCACAAATCTTGTCCAATCATCTCGAAACTTGGCACACATGATCTTCTGGCCATCCTTGATGAAAAACATCGAATAGATTTGTCAAATTCAAAACCGTTTGCCCGCTAAAGCCAATCAAATTTGGCGGCGAAGCCGCCAAACAGGAAGTGAGCCGATTTCTCAGCATCCCTTTGACATATCATAACCAGACTTGGTATATAGACCCATGGCCTCAAAAAGGTGACACTGATTTAATTTGGTGACCTTTGACCTGTAGGGGGCGCTGTTATTAATGTCCATGTGTTTTGACCTCTTTCCCTTCACATGAGTACATTTACAACTTATTTTCAATGTCTGGTGATACTATCAGACCTCCCCGTATAGCTAGTATATTATAACTTGCACAAATATCCGCGACAGCCAATGATATTCAACCGCGAAGCCGCCAAACTGGAAAAACGCCAATATCTCAGTATCCCTTGGACAAATCATAACCAAACTTGATACCTAGACCCATAACATCATTATGGGGACACTCAATGAATTTGGTGACCATTGACCTCTAGGGGGCGCTATAATTAATGAAGACGTGTTTTAACTCCTCTCTCTTCACATGAGTACATTTCAAACTTATTATCAATGTTTAATGATACTGTCAGACCTCCCCATATATCTTGTAAATTATTTTGTTGATATTGTTCCGAATACCCCTATGTATTTGTGACATTTGTTCTGTCAGGCAGACTGCATTGCCCCCTTACCTCTAGGTGGGGTCCTTTTCCCATTTACTCATCCCACCGGCTGTCGGTATTGCCGATTTCCGAGGCGGTCGTCATGTAGCCCCCTGGCCGATTGCGTCCATCCGGCAGAATAAGCCTACCGAGTCCGATTATGCTTGACACCCACATTGCTGCTCGCAGCTATATTTATTATTATTATCCTTCAATGGGAGTCAATGGCAGCCCATAGAACCGCTTGGCGAAAAGTTGTGAAATTTGGCACACTGGTTCAGGACAGCCCCATTAGCCCATTAACCAAATCTCAGGTCGCTAGCCCAACAGCTCTAGCGCCACCAACAGGTCAAAGTTGGACATGCATTCATGTTCATAACTTTCGACTTATTCGACCAATATTCACAAACCAGGTATCATTGGATTCCTTGAACCAAGCCCAGTTCAACAAACCCTATGACGTCATTGCGCCATGACGTATAAATCCGCCATCTTGGTTTATGTCAAAAACCTTCAAAATGCTACTTCTATCACAAATCTTGTCCAATCATCTCGAAACCTGGCACACATGATCTTCTGGCCATCCTTGATGAAAAACATCGAATAGATTTGTCAAATTCAAAACCGTTTGCCCGCTAAAGCCAATCAAATTTTGCAGCGCAGCGGCCAAACCGGAAGTAAGCCCATATCTCAGCAGTTCTTTGACATATCATAACCAACCTTGGTACATAGACCCATGACCCCATAAAGGTTACACTGGATGAATTTGGTGACCTTTGACCTCTAGGTGGCGCTGTTATTAATGTCGATGTGTTTTGACTCCTTTCTCTTCACATGAGTCCATTTAAAACTTATTTTCAATGTCTAGTGATACTATTAGACCTCCCCGTATAGCTAGTATATTATTTCTTGCAGAAATATCCGCGACAGCCAATGATATTCGACCGCGAACCCGCCAAACCGGAAACACGCCAATATCTCAGCATCCCTTTGACATATCATAACCAAACTTGTTACATAGACCCATAATATCATTTTGGGGGCAATTAATGAATTTGGTGACCATTGACCTCTAGGGGGCGCTATAATTAATGAAGACGTGTTTTAACTCCTTTCTCTTCACATGAGTACATTTCAAACTTATTTTCAATGTCTGATGATACTGTCAGACCTCCCCATATAGCTTACAAATTATTTCTCATTGCAACCTCAGAACTTGGCCACCATGTTGAAAGTTGTCAAAATCAGTTGTAAATTTCCACAGGCCACAAATCATGTCCAATCTTCATGGAACTTGGCATATATGATCTTCAGACCAAGCTGAACAAATGTATCAAACAGCTTTCTCAAATTCAAAACTGTTTGGCCGTGACAGCCAATCAAACTTGAGGGCGCTCATTAATGGGTTGACACTGCACTCGTGTGGCGACAAGCGGTACTTAATGTATAATGCAACAATGACTATATTTACCATTCCGCCCACCTACAATATAAACTGCAATTCCCACTGGATCAGATGCTTCACGAACCACCTCCAGAAGGGATGCTTGTTTACATGGTGTCTCTTTTAGGGATATTGTTCCGAATACCCCTATGTATTTGTGACATTTGTTCTGTCAGGCAGACTGCATTGCGCCCTTACCTCTAGGTGGGGTCCTTTTTCCCATTTACTCATCCCACCGGCTGTCGGTATTGCCGATTTCCGAGGCGGTCGTCATGTAGCCCCCTGGCCAAATGCGTCCATCCGGCAGAATTAGCCTACCGAGTCCGATTATGCTTGACACCCACATTGCTGCTCGCAGCTATATTTATTGGGTGTCAAGCAACTATGTTGCGAGACAACCTATTGTTATTGTACGAATTCTTATTATTATTATTATTATTATTATGCTGCCATTGGAGTCAATGGTAGCCCATAGAACCGCTTGGCGAAAAGTTGTGAAATTTGGCACACTGGTTCAGGACAGCCCCATTAGCCCATTAAGCCAATCTCAGGTCGCTAGCCCAACAGCTCTAGCGCCACCAACAGGTCAAAGTTGGGCATGCATTCATGTTCATAACTTTCGAGCTATTCGACCAATATTCACAAACCAGGTATCATTGGATTCCTTGAACCAAGCCCAGTTCAACACACCCTATGACGTCATTGTGCCATTACGTATATTTCCGCCATCTTGGTTTATGTCAAAAACCTTTAAAATGCTACTTCTATCACAAATCTTGTCCAATCATCTCGAATCTTGACACACATGATCTTCTGGCCATGCTTGATAAAAAACATCGAATAGATTTGTCAAATTCAAAACCGTTTGTCCGCTAAAGCCAATCAAATTTAACCGCCAAGTTGCCAAACCGGAAGTAAGCCCATATCTCAGAAGCCCTTTGACCTATCATAACCAACCTTGGTAGAGAGACCCATGACCACATCACGGTGACACTGAATGAATTTGGTGACCCTTGACCTCTAGGTGGCGCTGTTATTAATGTCGATGTGTTTTGACTCCTCTCTCTTCACATGAGTACATTTAAAACTTATTTTCAATGTCTGGTGATACTATCAGACCTCCCCATATAGCTCATATATTACGTCTTGCAGAAATATCCGCGACAGCCAATGATATTCGAGCGCGAAGCCGGAAAACCGGAAACACGCCAATATCTCTGCAGCCCTTTGACATATCATAACCAAACTTGATACATTGACCCATAACATAATCATGGGGACACTCAAAGAATTTGGTGACCATTGACCGCTAGGGGGCGCTATAATTAATGAAGACGTGTTTTAACTCCTCTCTCTTCACATGAGTACATTTCAAACTTATTTTCAATGTCTGATGATACTGTCAGACCTACTCATATAGCTTATAAATTATTTCTCATTGCAACATCAGAACTTGGCCGCCATGTTGAAAGTTGTCAAAATCAGTTGTAAATTCCCACAGGCCACAAATTATGTCCAATCTTCATGAAACTCTGCATATATGATCTTCAGACCAAGCTGAACTAATGTGTTAAACAGCTTTCTCAAATTCAAAACTGATTGGCCGTGACAGCCAATCATACTTGAGGGCGCTCATTAATGGGTTGACACTGCACTCGTGTGGCGACAAGCGGTACTTAATGTATAATGCAACAATGACTATATTTACCATTCCGCCCACCTACAATATAAACTGCAATTCCCACTGGATTAGATGCCTCACGAACCACCTCCAGAACGGATGCTTGTGTCATTGTGTCACTTTTAGAGATATTGTTCCGAATACCCCTATGTATTAGTGACATTTGTTCTGCCAGGCAGACTGCACTGCGCCCTTACCTCTAGGTGGGGTCCTTTTCCCATTTACTCATCCCACCGGCTGTCGGTATTGCCGATTTCCGAGGCGGTCGTCATGTAGCCCCCTGGCCGATTGCGTCCATCCGGCAGAATTAGCCTACCGAGTCCGATTATGCTTGACACCCACATTGCTGCTCGCAGCTATATTTATTATTATTATTATTATTATTATGCTGCCATTGGAGTCAATGGCAGCCCATAGAACCGCTTGGCGAAAAGTTGTGAAATTTGGCACACTTGTTCAGGACTGCCCCATTAGCCCATTAAGCCAATCTAAGGTCGCTAGCCCAACAGCTCTAGCGCCACCAACAGGTCAAAGTTGGGCATGCATTCATGTTCATAACTTTTGACCTATTCGACCAATTTTCACAAACCAGGTATCATTGGATTCCTTGAACCAAGCCCAGTTCAACACATCCTATGACGTCATTGCGCCATGACGTATATGTCCGCCATCTTGGTTTATGTCAAAAACCTTCAAAATGCTACTCCTATCACAAATCTTGTCCAATCATCTCGAAACTTGGCACACATGATCTTCTGGCCATCCTTGATGAAAAACATCGAATAGATTTGTCAAATTCAAAACCGTTTGCCCGCTAAAGCCAATCAAATTTGGCGGCGAAGCCGCCAAACAGGAAGTGAGCCGATTTCTCAGCATCCCTTTGACATATCATAACCAGACTTGGTATATAGACCCATGGCCTCATAAAGGTGACACTGATTTAATTTGGTGACCTTTGACCTGTAGGGGGCGCTGTTATTAATGTCCATGTGTTTTGACCTCTTTCTCTTCACATGAGTACATTTACAACTTATTTTCAATGTCTGGTGATACTATCAGACCTCCCCGTATAGCTAGTATATTATAACTTGCACAAATATCCGCGACAGCCAATGATATTCAACCGCGAAGCCGCCAAACTGGAAAAACGCCAATATCTCAGTATCCCTTGGACAAATCATAACCAAACTTGATACATAGACCCATAACATCATTATGGGGACACTCAATGAATTTGGTGACCATTGACCTCTAGGGGGCGCTATAATTAATGAAGACGTGTTTTAACTCCTCTCTCTTCACATGAGTACATTTCAAACTTATTATCAATGTTTAATGATACTGTCAGACCTCCCCATATATCTTGTAAATTATTTTGTTGATATTGTTCCGAATACCCCTATGTATTTGTGACATTTGTTCTGTCAGGCAGACTGCATTGCCCCCTTACCTCTAGGTGGGGTCCTTTTCCCATTTACTCATCCCACCGGCTGTCGGTATTGCCGATTTCCGAGGCGGTCGTCATGTAGCCCTCTGGCCGATTGCGTCCATCCGGCAGAATAAGCCTACCGAGTCCGATTATGCTTGACACCCACATTGCTGCTCGCAGCTATATTTGGGTGTCAAGCAACTATGTTGCGAGACAACCTATTGTTATTGTACGAATTCTTATTATTATTATTATTATTATGCTGCCATTGGAGTCAATGGCAGCCCATAGAACCGCTTGGCGAAAAGTTGTGAAATTTGGCACACTTGTTCAGGACTGCCCCATTAGCCCATTAAGCCAATCTAAGGTCGCTAGCCCAACAGCTCTAGCGCCACCAACAGGTCAAAGTTGGGCATGCATTCATGTTCATAACTTTTGACCTATTCGACCAATTTTCACAAACCAGGTATCATTGGATTCCTTGAACCAAGCCCAGTTCAACAAACCCTATGACGTCATTGCGCCATGACGTATATGTCCGCCATCTTGGTTTATGTCAAAAACCTTCAAAATGCTACTCCTATCACAAATCTTGTCCAATCATCTCGAAACTTGGCACACATGATCTTCTGGCCATCCTTGATGAAAAACATCGAATAGATTTGTCAAATTCAAAACCGTTTGCCCGCTAAAGCCAATCAAATTTGGCGGCGAAGCCGCCAAACAGGAAGTGAGCCGATTTCTCAGCATCCCTTTGACATATCATAACCAGACTTGGTATATAGACCCATGGCCTCATAAAGGTGACACTGATTTAATTTGGTGACCTTTGACCTGTAGGGGGCGCTGTTATTAATGTCCATGTGTTTTGACCTCTTTCCCTTCACATGAGTACATTTACAACTTATTTTCAATGTCTGGTGATACTATCAGACCTCCCCGTATAGCTAGTATATTATAACTTGCACAAATATCCGCGACAGCCAATGATATTCAACCGCGAAGCCGCCAAACTGGAAAAACGCCAATATCTCAGTATCCCTTGGACAAATCATAACCAAACTTGATACCTAGACCCATAACATCATTATGGGGACACTCAATGAATTTGGTGACCATTGACCTCTAGGGGGCGCTATAATTAATGAAGACGTGTTTTAACTCCTCTCTCTTCACATGAGTACATTTCAAACTTATTATCAATGTTTAATGATACTGTCAGACCTCCCCATATATCTTGTAAATTATTTTGTTGATATTGTTCCGAATACCCCTATGTATTTGTGACATTTGTTCTGTCAGGCAGACTGCATTGCCCCCTTACCTCTAGGTGGGGTCCTTTTCCCATTTACTCATCCCACCGGCTGTCGGTATTGCCGATTTCCGAGGCGGTCGTCATGTAGCCCCCTGGCCGATTGCGTCCATCCGGCAGAATAAGCCTACCGAGTCCGATTATGCTTGACACCCACATTGCTGCTCGCAGCTATATTTATTGTTATTATTATGCTGCCATTGGAGTCAATGGCAGCCCATAGAACCGCTTGGCGAAAAGTTGTGAAATTTGGCACACTTGTTCAGGACTGCCCCATTAGCCAATTAAGCCAATCTAAGGTCGCTAGCCCAACAGCTCTAGCGCCACCAACAGGTCAAAGTTGGGCATGCATTCATGTTCATAACTTTTGACCTATTCGACCAATTTTCACAAACCAGGTATCATTGGATTCCTTGAACCAAGCCCAGTTCAACACATCCTATGACGTCATTGCGCCATGACGTATATGTCCGCCATCTTGGTTTATGTCAAAAACCTTCAAAATGCTACTCCTATCACAAATCTTGTCCAATCATCTCGAAACTTGGCACACATGATCTTCTGGCCATCCTTGATGAAAAACATCGAATAGATTTGTCAAATTCAAAACCGTTTGCCCGCTAAAGCCAATCAAATTTGGCGGCGAAGCCGCCAAACAGGAAGTGAGCCGATTTCTCAGCATCCCTTTGACATATCATAACCAGACTTGGTATATAGACCCATGGCCTCATAAAGGTGACACTGATTTAATTTGGTGACCTTTGACCTCTAGGGGGCGCTGTTATTAATGTCGATGTGTTTTGACTCCTCTCTCTTCACATGAGTACATTTCAAACTTATTATTAATGTCTGGTGATACTATCAGACCTCCCCGTATGGCTAGCATATTATATATTGCAAAAATATCCGCGACGGCCAATGATATTCGAGCGCGAAGCTTCCAAACCGGAAACACGCCAATATCTCAGCAGCCCTTTGACATATCATAACCAAACTTGATAGATAGACCCATAACATCATCATGGGGACACTCAATGAATTTGGTGACCATTGACCTCTAGGGGGCGCTATAATTAATGAAGACGTGTTTTAACTCCTCTCTCTTCACATGAGTACATTTCAAACTTATTATTAATGTCTGGTGATACTATCAGACCTCCCTGAATGGCTAGCATATTATTTATTGCAGAAATATCCGCGACAGCCAATGATATTCGACCGCGAAGCCGCCAAACTGGAAACACGGCAATATCTCAGCAGCCCTTTGACATATCATAACCAAACTTGATACATAGACCCATAACATCATCATGGGGACACTCAATGAATTTGGTGACCATTGACCTCTAGGAGGCGCTATCATTAATGAAGACGTGTTTTAACTCCTCTCTCTTCACATGAGTACATTTCAAGCTTATTTTCAATGTCGGATGATACTGTCAGACCTCCCCATATCGCAAATGAATTATTTCTCATGGCAACATCAGAACTTGGCCACCATGTTGAAAGTTGACAAAATCAGTTGCAAATTTCCACAGGCCACAAATTACGTCCAATCTTCATGAAACTTGGCAAATATGATCTTCAGACCAAGTTGAACAAATTTATTAAACAGCTTTCTCAAATTCAAAACCGTTTGGCCGTGACAGCCAGTCAAACTTGACGTTGCTCATTAATGGGTAGACACTGCACTCGTGTGGCGCTCATTAATGGGTAGACACTGCACTCGTGTGGCGACAAGCGGTACATAATGTATGATGCAACAATGACTATATTCATCATTCCGCCCACCTACAATATAAACCGCAATTCCCACTGGATAAGATGCTTCACAAACAACCTCCAGAACGGATGCTTGTTTACATTGTGTCTCTTTTAGGGATATTGTTCCGAATACCCCTATGTATTTGTGACATTTGTTCTGTCAGGCAGACTGCATTGCGCCCTTACCTCTAGGTGGGGTCCATTTCCCATTTACTCATCCCACCGGCTGTCGGTATTGCCGATTTCCGAGGCGGTCGTCATGTAGCCCCCTGGCCGATTGCGTCCATCCGGCAGAATTAGCCTACCGAGTCCGATTATGCTTGACACCCACATTGCTGCTCGCAGCTATATTTGGGTGTCAAGCAACTATGTTGCGAGACAACCTATTGTTATTGTACGAATTCTTATTATTGGGTGTCAAGCAACTATGTTGCGAGACAACCTATTGTTATTGTACGAATTCTTCTTATTATTATTGGGTGTCAAGCAACTATGTTGCGAGACAACCTATTGTTATTGTACGAATTCTTATTATTGGGTGTCAAGCAACTATGTTGCGAGACAACCTATTGTTATTGTACGAATTCTTATTATTATTATTATTATTATTATTATGCTGCCATTGGAGTCAATGGTAGCCCATAGAACCGCTTGGCGAAAAGTTGTGAAATTTGGCACACTGGTTCAAGACAGCCCCATTAGCCCATTAAGCCAATCTCAGGTCGCTAGCCCAACAGCTCTAGCGCCACCAACAGGTCAAAGTTGGGCATGCATTCATGTTCATAACTTTCGACCTATTCGACCAATATTCACAAACCAGGTATCATTGGATTCCTTGAACCAAGCCCAGTTCAACACACCCTATGACGTCATTGTGCCATGACGTATATTTCCGCCATCTTGGTTTATGTCAAAAACCTTCAAAATGCTACTTCTATCACAAATCTTGTCCAATCATCTTGAATCTTGGCACACATGATCTTCTGGCCATGCTTGATAAAAAACATCGAATAGATTTGTCAAATTCAAAACCGTTTGTCCGCTAAAGCCAATCAAATTTTACCGCCAAGTTGCCAAACCGGAAGTAAGCCCATATCTCAGAAGCCCTTTGACCTATCATAACCAACCTTGGTAGAGAGACCCATGACCGCATCACGGTGACACTGAATGAATTTGGTGACCCTTGACCTCTAGGTGGCGCTGTTATTAATGTCGATGTGTTTTGACTCCTCTCTCTTCACATGAGTACATTTAAAACTTATTTTCAATGTCTGGTGATACCATCAGACCTCCCCATATAGCTCATATATTACGTCTTGCAGAAATATCCGCGACAGCCAATGATATTCGAGCGCGAAGCCGGAAAACCGGAAACACGCCAATATCTCTGCAGCCCTTTGACACATCATAACCAAACTTGATACATTGACCCATAACATAATCATGGGGACAATCAAAGAATTTGGTGACCATTGACCGCTAGGGGGCGCTATAATTAATGAAGACGTGTTTTAACTCCTCTCCCTTCACATGAGTACATTTCAAACGTATTTTCAATGTCTGATGATACTGTCAGACCTACTCATATAGCTTATAAATTATTTCTCATTGCAACATCAGAACTTGGCCGCCATGTTGAAAGTTGTCAAAATCAGTTGTAAATTCCCACAGGCCACAAATTATGTCCAATCTTCATGAAACTCTGCATATATGATCTTCAGACCAAGCTGAACTAATGTGTTAAACAGCTTTCTCAAATTCAAAACCGTTTGGCCGTGACAGGCAATCAAACTTGACGGCGCTCATTAATGGGTAGACACTGCACTCGTGTGGCGATAAGCGGTACTTAATGTATAATGCAACAATGACTATATTTACCATTCCGCCCACTTAAAATATAAACTGCAATTCCCACTGGATCAGATGCTTCACGAACCACCTCCAGAAGGGATGCTTGTTAACATGGTGTCTCTTTTAGGGATATTGTTCCGAATACCCCTATGTATTTGTGACATTTGTTCTGTCAGGCAGACTGCATTGCGCCCTTACCTCTAGGTGGGGTCCTTTTTCCCATTTACTCATCCCACCGGCTGTCGGTATTGCCGATTTCCGAGGCGGTCGTCATGTAGCCCCCTGGCCGATTACGTCCATCCGGCAGAATTATCCTACCGAGTCCCTTTATGCTTGACACCCACATTGCTGCTCGCAGCTATATTTATTATTAGGGGTCCAAGCCAACAGGTTGGATCCCTATTGTTTTTGTAAGGATTATTCCTATTATTATTCCAGCACTAAAAGTGTGCCCACAGCCCAAACCGTAAATGGTGCCGACACGCCAATTGCATGACTAGATCCAGGTCCGTGAGGTGACGGCAGACGACAAAATCCAGACATGCCGGCCACTAGGTGGCGCTATACCAAGGAATACGCGTTTGGGGCTATAACTCCCACACCGAACCTCCCACCTTCAAAACTTTATACACACAGATGCACTGGAGTCTGCTGCATCTTGTGGCCTAGGCCACGCCCATTTGCGTCCATGAATATTTTTCACTAAATCGCGAAAACCGCAAAACTGTTTTTTCCCTACTCCTCCCACATTTCTTGACCAATCGACACCAAACTCTGCACACTACATCGTCAGACGCACACGCAAAGAATGCATCAAACACTTTTTTGATCAGACCTTCGACGACGAAACGGTAGCGTTTTGAATATTGGTTTATTAGCTAAATTAGACGTGGAATATCAAAAATCCAAAGAAATCCAAAATTATACATCGGATCGAGTCCAAATTTTACACACATGTTGGTGCTAACCTTACTGTCGTTCGATAAAAAATTCGGAAAATTTCGCCATTAGGGGGCGCAATAAACGAGGAAATTGTATATCTTCTACAAAATTTTGCCGCAAAAACGCTTCACTGACTTCTCGCTACTCCTACCACAGTCAAATCCTTTGTATCCACAGGTTCAGGGTAGCGTTTGGAACACAAGCTTCGCTTTGTGCCGGCGAAACGCACATTTCTTGTCGCGTTGTGCCGGCGAAATGCACACTTCTTGGACCCCTGCATAACTGCTTGCAGTTCTAGTTATTATACTTCCTACCAAGAAAGTGGGAATACAGCCCATACCGTAAATGTTGCACACACGCCAATTGCATGACTAGATCCAGGTCAGTGAAGACTATGCAGACGACAAAATCCAGACACGCCGGCCACTAGGTGGCGCTATACCAAGGAATACGCGTTTGGGAATATAACTCCCACACCGAACCTCCCACAGTCCAAAAACTTGTACACACAGATGCACTGGAGTCTGCTGCATCTTTTGGCCTAGGCCACGCCCATTTGCGTCAATGAATATTTTTCGCTAAATCGCGAAAACCGCAAAACTGTTTTTTCCCTACTCCTCCCACATTTCTTGACCAATCGACACCAAACTTTGCACACGACATCTTCAGACGCACACGCATAGAAATCTTAGACAGTTTTTTGATCCGACCTTCGACGACGAAACGGTAGCGTTTTGAATATTGGTTTATTAGCTAAATTAGACGTGGAAAATTAAAAATCCAAAAAAATCCAAAATTAGACATCGGATCGAGTCCAAATTCTACACACATGTTGGTGCTAACCTTAATGACGTTCGATAAAAATTTCGGAAAATTCCGCCATTAGGGGGCGCAATAAACGAGGAAATTGTATATCTTCTACAAAATTTCGCCGCGAAAACGCTACACTGACTTCTCGCTACTCCTACCACAGTCAAATCCTTTGTATCCACAGGTTCAGGGTAGCGTTTTGAACACATGCTTCGCGTTCTGCCGGCGAAATGCACATTTCTTGTCGCGTTGTGCCGGCGAAATGCACACTTCTTGGACCCCTGCATAACTGCTTGCAGTTCTAGTTATTATTATTCCCCCCTAGAAGTGGGTCCACAGCCCAAACCGTAAATGGTGCCGACACGCCAATTGCATGACTAGATCCAGGGCCCTGAGTTCTAAGCAGACGACCAAATCCAGACACGCCGGCCACTAGGTGGCGCTATACCAAGGAAAGACGCGTTTGGGGCTATAACTCCCACACCGAACCTCCCACATTCAAAACCTTGTACACACAGATTCACTGGAGTCTGCTGCATCTTTTGGTATAGGCCACGTCCATTTGCGTCCATGAATATTTTTCGCTAAATCGCGAAAACCGCAAAACTGTTTTTTCGCTACTCCTCGCACATTTCTTGACCAATTAACACCAAACTTTGCACACGGCATCTTCAGACGCACACGCAAAGAAATCATATACAGTTTTTTGATCCGACCTTCGACGACGAAACGGTAGAGTTTTGAATATTCTTTTATTAGCTAAATTAGACGTGGAAAATCAAAAATCAAAAAAAATCCTAAATTAGACATCGGATCGAGTCCAAATTTTACACACATGTCGGTGCTAACCTTAATGACGTTCGATAAAAAATGCGGACATTTTCGCCATTAGGGGGCGCAATAAACGAGGAAATTGTATATCTTCTACAAAATTTCGCCGCAAAAACCCTACACTGACTTCTCGCTACTCCTACCACAGTCAAATCCTTTGTATCCACAGGTTCAGGGTAGCGTTTTGAACACATGCTTCGCGTTGTGCCGGCGAAATGCACATTTCTTTTCGCGTTGTGCCGGCGAAATGCACACTTCTTGGACCCCTGCATAACTGCTTGCAGTTCTAGTTAGGGGTCCAAGCCAACAGGTTGGATCCCTATTGTTTTTGTAATTAGGGGTCCAAGCCAACAGGTTGGATCCCTATTGTTTTTGTAGGGATTTTTCTTATTAGGGGTCCAAGCCAACAGGTTGGATCCCTATTGTTTTTGTAGGGATTTTTCTTCTTATTATTATTATTATACTTCCTACCAAGAAAGTGGGAATACAGCCCATACCGTAAATGTTGCACACACGCCAATTGCATGACTAGATCCAGGTCGGTGAAGACTATGCAGACGACAAAATCCAGACACGCCGGCCACTAGGTGGCGCTATACCAAGGAATACGCGTTTGGGGCTATAACTCCCACACCGAACCTCCCACAGTCCAAAAACTTGTACACACAGATGCACAGGAGTCTGCTGCATCTTTTGGCCTAGGCCACGCCCATTTGCGTCTATGAATATTTTTCGCTAAATCGCGAAAACCGCAAAACTGTTTTTTCCCTACTCCTCCCACATTTCTTGACCAATCGACACCAAACTTTGCACACGACATCTTCAGACGCACACGCATAGAAATCTTAGACAGTTTTTTGATCCGACCTTCGACGACGAAACGGTAGAGTTTTGAATATTGGTTTATTAGCTAAATTAGACGTCGAATATCAAAAATCCAAAGAAATCCAAAATTAGACATCGGATCGAGTCCAAATTTTACACACATGTTGGTGTTAACCTTAATGACGTTCGATAAAAAAATCGGAAAATGTCGCCATTAGGGGGCGCAATAAACGAGGAAATTGTATATCTTCTACAAAATTTCGCCGCGAAAACGCTACACTGACTTCTCGCTACTCCTACCACAGTCAAATCCTTTTGTATCCACAGGTTCAGGGTAGCGTTTTCAACACATGCTTCGCGTTGTGCCGGCGAAATGCACATTTCTTGTCGCGTTGTGCCGGCGAAATGCACACTTCTTGGACCCCTGCATAACTGCTTGCAGTTCTAGTTAGGGGTCCAAGCCAACAGGTTGGATCCCTATTGTTTTTGTAAGGATTATTATTAGGGGTCCAAGCCAACAGGTTGGATCCCTATTGTTTTTGTAAGGATTATTAGGGGTCCAAGCCAACAGGTTGGATCCCTATTGTTTTTGTAAGGATTATTATTATTAGGGGTCCAAGCCAACAGGTTGGATCCCTATTGTTTTTGTAAGGATTTTTCTTCCTATTATTATTAGGGGTCCAAGCCAACAGGTTGGATCCCTATTGTTTTTGTAAGGATTATTATTCCTATTATTATTATTCTTACCCCCCTAAAAGTGGGACCACAGCCCAAACCGTAAATGGTGCCGACACGCG
This sequence comes from Gadus chalcogrammus, assembly GCF_026213295.1. Lineage (NCBI taxonomy): Eukaryota > Metazoa > Chordata > Actinopteri > Gadiformes > Gadidae > Gadus > Gadus chalcogrammus. Next base: position 123,613 of record NW_026613530.1, read on the forward strand.
AATTGCATGACTAGATCCAGATCTGTTCGGACTAAGAAGACGACAAAATCCAGACGCGCCGGTCACTAGGTGGCGCTATACCAAGGAATACGCGTTTGGGGCTATAACTCCCACACCGAACCTCCCACATTCAAAACCTTGTACACACAGATGCACTGGAGTCTGCTGCATCTTTTGGCATAGGCCACGCCCATTTGCGTCTATGAATATTTTTCGCTAAATCGCGAAAACCGCAAAACTGTTTTTTCCCTACTCCTCCCACATTTCTTGACCAATCGACACCAAACTTTGCACACGGCATCTTCAGACGCACACGCAAAGAAATCATCAAGACTTTTTTGATCCGACCTTCGACAACGAAACGGTAGCATTTTGAATATTTGTTTATTAGCTAAATTAGACGTGGAAAAGCAAAAAATTAAAAAAATACCAAATTTAGACTTCGGATCAAGTCCAAATTTTAGACACATGTCGGTGCTGGCCTTAATGGCGTTCAATAAAGAATTCGGAATATTTCGCAATTAGGGGGCGCAATAAACGAGGAAATTGTATATCTTCTAATTGGCCAAAGGAATGTTCTTTAAATTCGAGGGAAACCATCAAGGGGCAATCCCGAGTCTATATAGAAAATATGGCCAAGAATTATTAATCTGGGCGGGAGTTATTTGGAAAAGGAATATTGTGTTCGGAAAATTTCGCCACAGGGCGGCGCCAAAAAACTACGACATTGTATGTCTCTTAATTTGCCAATGGAATGTTCTGAAAACGCGTTTGGGGCTATAACTCCCACACCGAACCTCCCACAGTCAAAACCTTTACATCCACAGATTCACTGGAGTCAGCTGCATCTTTTGGCACACGCCGTGTTGTTTTGAACACATGCTTCACGTTGTGCCGGCGAAATGCACATTTCTTGTCGCGTTGTGCCGGCGAAATGCACACTTCTTGGACCCCTGCATAACTGCTTGCAGTTCTAGTTATTAGGGGTCCAAGCCAACAGGTTGGATCCCTATTGTTTTTGTAAGGATTATTATTATTATTATTATTATTATTTCGTACGCCTTAGAAGTGGTACCACAGCCCAAACCGTAAATGGTGCACACGCGCCAATTGCATGACTAGATCCAGAATCGGCACCGCTACTCAGATAACAAAATCCAGACACGCCGGTCCCTAGGTGGCGCTATACCAAGGAATACGCGTTTGGGGCTATAACTTCCACACCGAACCTCCCAGAGTCCAAAAACTTGTACACACAGATGCACTGGAGTCTGCTGCATCTTTTGGCCTAGGCCACGCCCATTTGCGTCAATGAATATTTTTCGCTAAATCGCGAAAACCGCAAAACTGTTTTTTTCGCTACTCCTCCCACATTTCTCCCCCGATCAACACCAAACTTTGCACACGACATCTTCAGACGCACACGCAAAGAAATCCTAGACACTTTTTTGATCCGACCTTCGACGACGAAACGGTAGCGTTTTGAATATTTGTTTATTAGCTAAATTAGACGTGAAAAGTCAAAAATCCGAAGAAATCCAGAATTATACATCGGATCGAGCCCAAATTTTAGAGACTTGTTGGTGCTAACCTTAATGACGTTCGATAAAAATATCGGAAAATTTCGCCATTAGGGGGCGCAATAAACAAGGAAATTGTATATCTTCTACAAAATTTCGCCGCGAAAACGCTACACTGACTTCTCGCTACTCGTACCACAGTCAAATCCTTTGTATCCACAGGTACAGGGTAGCGTTTTGAACACATGCTTCGCGTTGTGCCGGCGAAATGCACATTTCTTGTCGCGTTGTGCCGGCGAAATGCACACTTCTTGTTATTATACTTCCTACCAAGAAAGTGGGAATACAGCCCATACCGTAAATGTTGCACACACGCCAATTGCATGACTAGATCCAGGTCAGTGAAGACTATGCAGACGACAAAATCCAGACACGCCGGCCACTAGGTGGCGCTATACCAAGGAATACGCGTTTGGGGCTATAACTCCCACACCGAACCTCCCACAGTCCAAAAACTTGTACACACAGATGCACTGGAGTCTGCTGCATCTTTTGGCCTAGGCCACGCCCATTTGCGTCTATGAATATTTTTCGCTAAATCGCAAAAACCGCAAAACTGTTTTTTCCCTACTCCTCCCACATTTCTTGACCAATCGACACCAAACTTTGCACACGACATCTTCAGACGCACACGCATAGAAATCTTAGACAGTTTTTTGATCCGACCTTCGACGACGAAACGGTAGAGTTTTGAATATTGGTTTATTAGCTAAATTAGACGTGGAAAATTAAAAATCCAAAAAAATCCAAAATTAGACATCGGATCGAGTCCAAATTCTACACACATGTTGGTGCTAACCCTATTGACGTTCGATAAAAATTTCGGACAATTTCGCCGTTAGGGGGCGCAATAAACGAGAAAATTTTATATCTTCTACAAAATTTCGCTGCGAAAACGCTACACTGACTTCTCGCTACTCCTACCAATCAAATCCTTTGTATCCACAGGTTCAGGGTAGCGCGTTGTGCCGGCGAAATGCACATTTCTTGTTATACTTCCTTCCCTAAAAGTGGGCCCACACCCCAAACCGTAAATGGTGCGGACACGCCAATTGCATGACTAGATCCAGGTCTGTGATGTGTACGCAGACGACAAAATCCGGACACGCCGGTCACTAGGTGGCGCTATACCAAGGAATACGCGTTTGGGGCTATAACTCCCACACCGAACCTCCCACAGTCAAAAACGTTATACCCACAGATGCACTGGAGTCTGCTGCATCTTTTGGGCTAGGCCACGCCCATTTGCGTCTATGAATATTTTTCGCTAAATCGCGAAAACCGCAAAACAGTTTTTTCCCTACTCCTCCCACATTTCTTGACCAATCAACACCAAACTTTGCACACGACATCTTCCGACGCACACGCAAAGGAATCATCAACAGTTTTTTTATCCGACCTTCGACGACGAAACGGGAGCGTTTTGAATATTTGTTTATTGGCTACGTTTTACGTCGAAACGCAAAAATTCAAAGAATACCAAAAGTAGACGTCGGATCAAGTCCAGATTTTAGACACATGTCGGTGCTACCCTTAATGGCGTTCAGTAAAGAATTCGGAATATTTCGCCATTAGAGGGCGCAATAAACGAGGAAATTGTATATCTTCTACAAAATTTTGCCGCGAAAACGCTACACTGACTTCTCGCTACTCCTACCACAGTCGAATCCTTTGTATCCACAAGTTCAGGGTAGCGTTTTGAACACATGCTTCGCGTTGTGCCGGCGAAATTCACATTTCTTGTCGCGTTGTGCCGGCGAAATGCACACTTCTTGGACCCCTGCATAACTGCTTGCAGTTCTAGTTATTTTTATACTTACCCCCCTAAAAGTGGTACCACAGCCCAAACCGTAAATGGTGCACACACGCCAATTACATGACTAGATCCAGATCTCTTCGGACTACGCAGACGACAAAATCCAGACACGCCGGCCACTAGGTGGCGCTATACCAAGGAATACGCGTTTGGGGCTATAACTCCCACACCGAACCTCCCAGAGTCCAAAAACTTGTACACACAGATGCACTGGAGTCTGCTGCATCTTTTGGCCTAGGCCACGCCCATTTGCGTCTATGAATATTTTTTGCTAAATCGCGAAAACCGCAAAACTGTTTTTTCCCTACTCCTCCCACATTTCTTGACCAATCGACACCAAACTTTGCACACGGCATCTTCAGACGCACACGCAAAGAAATCATATACAGTTTTTTGATCCGACCTTCGACGACGAAACGGTAGAGTTTTGAATATTCTTTTATTAGCTAAATTAGACGTGGAAAATTAAAAAAACAAAAAATTCCAAAATTAGACATCGGATCGAGTCCAAATTTTAGAGACATGTTGGTGCTAACCTTAATGACCTTTGATAAAAATTTCGGAAAATTTCGCCATTAGGGGGCGCAATAAACGAGGAAATTGTATATCTTCTAAAAAAAATTCGCCGCGAAAACGCTACACTGACTTCTCGCTACTCCACAGGTTCAGGGTAGCGTTTTGAACACATGCTTCGCGTTTTTCCGGCGAAATGCACATTTCTTGTCGCGTTGTGCCGGCGAAATGCACACTTCTTGGACCCCTGCATAACTGCTTGCAGTTCTAGTTATTCTTACCCCCCTAAAAGTGGGACCACAGCCCAAACCGTAAATGGTGCCGACACGCGAATTGCATGACTAGATCCAGATCTGTTCGGACTAAGCAGACGACAAAATCCAGACACGCCGGCCACTAGGTGGCGCTATACCAACGAATACGCGTTTGGGGCTATAACTCCCACACCGAACGTCCCAGAGTCCAAAAACTTGTACACACAGATGCACTGGAGTCTGCTGCATCTTTTGGCCTAGGCCACGCCCATTTGCGTCAATGAATATTTTTCGCTAAATCGCGAAAACCGCAAAACTGTTTTTTCCCTACTCCTCCCACATTTCTTGACCAATCAATACCAAACTTTGCACACGACATCTTCAGACGCACACGCAAAGGAATCATCAACAGTTTTTTGATCCGACCTTCGACGACGAAACGGTAGCGTTTTGAATATTGGTATATTAGCTAAATTAGACGTGGAAAATCAAAAATCCAGAAAAATCCAAAAGTAGACATCGGAACGAGTCCAAATTTTACAGACATGTTAGTTCTAACCTTAATGTCGTTCGATAAAAATTTCGGAAAATTTCGCCATTAGGGGGCGCCATAAACAAGGAAATTGTATATCTTCTAAAAAAAATTGCCGCAAACTGACTTCTCGCTACTCCTACCACAGTCAAATCCTTTGTATCCACAGGTTCAGGGTAGCGTTTTGAACACATGCTTCGCGTTGTGCCGGCGAAACGCACATTTCTTGTTGCGTTGTGCCGGCGAAATGCACACTTCTTGGACCCCTGCATAACTGCTTGCAGTTCTAGTTAGGGGTCCAAGCCAACAGGTTGGATCCCTATTGTTTTTGTAAGGATTTTTATTATTATTATACTTCCTTCCCTAAAAGTGGGCCCACACCCCAAACCGTAAATGGTGCGGACATGCCAATTGCATGACTAGATCCAAGTCTGTGATGTGTATGCAGACGACAAAATCCGGACACGCCGGTCACTAGGTGGCGCTATACCAAGGAATACGCGTTTGGGGCTATAACTCCCACACCGAACCTCCCAGAGTCCAAAAACTTGTACCCACATATTCACTGGAGTCTGCTGCATCTTTTGGCCTAGGCCACGCCCATTTGCGTCAATGAATATTTTTCGCTAAATCGCGAAAACCGCAAAACTGTTTTTTCCCTACTTCTCCCACATTTCTTGACCAATTGACACCAAACTTTGCACACGGCATCTTCAGACGCACACGCAAAGAAAACATCAACACTTTTTTGATCCGACCTTCGACAACGAAACGGTAGCATTTTGAATATTTGTTTATTAGCTAAATTAGACGTGGAAAAGCAAAAAATAAAAAAAATACCAAATTTAGACTTCAGATCAAGTCCAAATTTTAGACACATGTCGGTGCTGGCCTTAATGGCGTTCAATAAAGAATTCGGAATATTTCGCCATTAGGGGGCGCAATAAACGAGGAAATTGTATATCTTCTAATTGGCCAAAAGAATGTTCTTCAAACTATAAGGGAACCATCAAGGGGTAAACCCGAGTCTATATGAAAAATATGGCCAAGAATTATTAATGTGGGCGGGAGTTATTTGGCAAAGGAAAATTGTCTTTGGAAAATTTCGCCACAAGGGGGCGCAAATAAACGACGAAATAATATATCTCCTACAAAAATTTCGCCGCGAAAACGCTACACTGACTTCTCGCTACTCCACAGGTTCAGGGTAGCGTTTTGAACACATGCTTCGCGTTTTTTCCGGCGAAATGCACATTTCTTGTCGCGTTGTGCCGGCGAAATGCACACTTCTTGGACCCCTGCATAACTGCTTGCAGTTCTAGTTATACTTACCTCCCTAAAAGTGTGCCCACAGCCCAAACCGTAAATGGTGCAGACATGCCAAATGCATGACTAGATCAAGATCCGTGGCGACTACGCAGACGACAAAATCCAGACATGCCGGCCACTAGGTGGCGCTATACCAAGGAATACGCGTTTGGGGCTATAACTCCCACACCGAACCTCCCACAGTCAAAAACGTTATACCCACAGATGCACTGGAGTCTGCTGCATCTTTTGGGCTAGGCCACGCCCATTTGCGTCTATGAATATTTTTCGCTAAATCGCGAAAACCGCAAAACAGTTTTTTCCCTACTCCTCCCACATTTCTTGACCAATCAACACCAAACTTTGCAAACGACATCTTCAGACGCACACGCAAAGGAATCATCAACAGTTTTTTGATTTGACCTTCGACGACGAAACGGTAGCGTTTTGAATATTTGTTTATTGGCTACGTTTTACGTCAAAACGCAAAAATTCAAAGAATACCAAAAGTAGACGTCGGATCAAGTCCAAATTTTAGACACATGTCGGTGCTACCCTTAATGGCGTTCAATAAAGAATTCGGAATATTTCGCCATTAGGGGGCGCAATAAACGAGGAAATTGTATATCTTCTAATTGGCCAAAGGAATGTTCTTCAAACTATAAGGGAACCATCAAGGGGCAAACCCGAGTCTATATAAAAAATATGGCCAAGAATTAATAATGTAGGCGGGAGTTATTTGGTAAAGGAAAATTGTCTTTGGAAAATTTCGCCAACAGGGCGGCGCCAAAAAACGACGAAATAATATATCTCCTATTTGGCCAATGGAATGTTCTGAAAACGCGTTTTAGGCTATAACTCCCACACCAAAGCTCCCACAGTCAAAAACGTTATACGCACAGATTCACTGGAGTCAGCTGCATCTTTTGGCATAGGCCAGGCCCATTTGCGTCAGTATTTTCTTTATGCAAAATCGCAAAAACAGCTAAACTGCCTTTTCGCTACTCCTCCCACATTTCTTGCCCAATTGACACCAAACTTTGCACACGACATCTTCAGACGCACACTACAAGAAATCAGCAAAACTATTTTGATCCGACCATCGTTGACGAAACGGTAGCGTTTTGAATATATGTTTTGCGTTGCAAATCAGTAAAAACTATTTTGATCCAACCGTCGACGACTAAACGGTAGCGGAAAATGCGTTTGGGGCCGAAACTCCCACACTGAACCTCTCACAGTCAAAACCTTTATATCCACAGGTTGTTCACGGTAGCGTTTTGAATACTTGGTTCGCGTTGTGCCGGCGAAATGCACATTTCTTGTCGCGTTGTGCCGGCGAAATGCACACTTCTTGGACCCCTTCATAACTGCTTGCAGTTCTAGTTCCTATTATTATTCCAGCACTAAAAGTGTGCCCACAGCCCAAACCGTAAATGGTGCCGACACGCCAATTGCATGACTAGATCCAGGTCCGTGAGGTGACGGCAGACGACAAAATCCAGACATGCCGGCCACTAGGTGGCGCTATACCAAGGAATACGCGTTTGGGGCTATAACTCCCACACCGAACCTCCCACCTTCAAAACTTTATACACACAGATGCACTGGAGTCTGCTGCATCTTTTGGCCTAGGCCACGCCCATTTGCGTCTATGAATATTTTTTGCTAAATCGCGAAAACCGCAAAAATGTTTTTTCGCTACTCCTCCCACAATTCTCGACCAATCAACACCAAACTTTGCACACAGCATCTTCAGACGCACACGCAAAGGAATCATCAACAGCTTTTTGATCCGACCTTCGACGACGAAACGGTAGCGTTTTGAATATTTATTTATTGGCTATGTTTTACGTCGAAACGCAAAAATTCAAAGAATACCAAAATTAGACATCGGATCAAGTCCAAATTTTAGACACATGTCGGTGCTACCCTTAATGGCGTTCATTAAAAAAATCGGAATATTTCGCCATTAGGGGGCGCAATAAACGAGGAAATTGTATATTTTCTAATTGGCCAAAGGAATGTTCTTCAAACTATAAGGGAACCATCAAGGGGCAAACCCGAGTCTATATAAAAAATATGGCCAAGAATTAATAATGTAGGCGGGAGTTATTTGGCAAAGGAAAATTGTCTTTGGAAAATTTCGCCAACAGGGCGGCGCCAAAAAACGACGAAATAATATATCTCCTATTTGGCCAATGGAATGTTCTGAAAACACGTTTTGGGCTTTAACTCCCACACCGAAGCTCCCACAGTCAAAAACGTTATATGCACAGATTCACTGGAGTCAGTTGCATCTTTTGGCATACGCCGTTTCTCAAATTCCAACACATGCTTCGCGTTGTGCCGGCGAAATGCACACTTCTTGGACCCCTGCATAACTGCTTGCAGTTCTAGTTATTCTTACCCCCCTAAAAGTGGGACCACAGCCCAAACCGTAAATGGTGCCGACACGCGAATTGCATGACTAGATCCAGATCTGTTCGGACTAAGCAGACGACAAAATCCAGACGCGCCGGTCACTAGGTGGCGCTATACCAAGGAATACGCGTTTGGGGCTATAACTCCCACACCGAACCTCCCACAGTCAAAAACTTGTACCCACAGATTCACTGGAGTCTGCTGCATCTTTTGGCATAGGCCACGCCCATTTGCGTCTATAATTTTTTTTCGCAAAATCGCGAAAACCGCAAAACTGTTTTTTCCCTACTCCTCCCACATTTTTTGACCAATCGACACCAAACTTTGCACACGACATCTTCAGACCCACACGCAAAGAAATCATCAACAGTTATTTGATCCGACCTTCGACGACGAAACGGTAGAGTTTTGAATATTGGTTTATTAGCTAAATTAGACGTGGAAAATTAAAAATCCAAAAAAATCCAAAATTAGACATCGGATCGAGTCCAAATTCTACACACATGTTGGTGCTAACCTTAATGACGTTCGATAAAAATTTCGGAAAATTCCGCCATTAGGGGTCGCAATAAACGAGGAAATTGTATATCTTCTACAAAATTTCGCCGCGAAAACGCTACACTGACTTCTCGCTACTCCTACCACAGTCAAATCCTTTGTATCCACAGGTTCAGGGTAGCGTTTTCAACACATGCTTCGCGTTGTGCCGGCGAAATGCACATTTCTTGTCGCGTTGTGCCGGCGAAATGCACACTTCTTGGACCCCTGCATAACTGCTTGCAGTTCTAGTTAGGGGTCCAAGCCAACAGGTTGGATCCCTATTGTTTTTGTAAGGATTTTTATTCTTACCCCCCTAAAAGTGGGACCACAGCCCAAACCGTAAATGGTGCCGACACGCGAATTGCATGACTAGATCCAGATCTGTTCGGACTAAGCAGACGACAAAATCCAGACGCGCCGGTCACTAGGTGGCGCTATACCAAGGAATACGCGTTTGGGGCTATAACTCCCACACCGAACCTCCCACAGTCAAAAACTTGTACCCACATATTCACTGGAGTCTGCTGCATCTTTTGGCCTAGGCCACGCCCATTTGCGTCTATGAATATTTTTCGCTAAATCGCGAAAACCGCAAAAATGTTTTTTCGCTACTCCTCCCACAATTCTCGACCAATCAACACCAAACTTTGCACACAGCATCTTCAGACGCACACGCAAAGGAATCATCAACAGTTTTTTGATCCGACCTTCGACGACGAAACGGTAGCGTTTTGAATATTTATTTATTGGCTACGTTTTACGTCGAAACGCAAAAATTCAAAGAATACCAAAATTAGACATCGGATCAAGTCCAAATTTTAGACACATGTCGGTGCTACCCTTAATGGCGTTCATTAAAAAAATCGGAATATTTCGCCATTAGGGGGCGCAATAAACGAGGAAATTGTATATCTTCTAATTGGCCTGAGGAATGTTCTTCAAACTCGAGGGAAAACATCAAGGGGCAATCCCGAGTCTATCTAGGAAATATGGCCAAGAATTATTAATGTGGGCGGGAGTTATTTGGAAAAGGAAAATTGTCTTCGTAAAATTTCGCCAACAGGGCGGCGCCAAAAAACGACAACATTATCTATCTCCCATTTGGCCAATGGAATGTTCTGAAAACGCGTTTTAGGCTATAACTCCCACACCGAAGCTCCCACAGTCAAAACCTTCATATCCACAGATTCACTGGAGTCAGCTGCATCTTTTGGCATACGCTGTTTCTCAATTTTTGAACACATGCTTCGCGTTGTGCCGGCGAAATGCACACTTCTTGTTATTATTAGGGGTCCAAGCCAACAGGTTGGATCCCTATTGTTTTTGTAAGGATTATTATTATTATTAGGGGTCCAAGCCAACAGGTTGGATCCCTATTGTTTTTGTAAGGATTTTTAGGGGTCCAAGCCAACAGGTTGGATCCCTATTGTTTTTGTAAGGATTTTTTTTATTAGGGGTCCAAGCCAACAGATTGGATCCCTATTGTTTTTGTAAGGATTTTTAGGGGTCCAAGCCAACAGGTTGGATCCCTATTGTTTTTGTAAGGATTATTATTATTATTATTTCGTACGCCTTAGAAGTGGTACCACAGCCCAAACCGTAAATGGTGCACACGCGCCAATTGCATGACTAGATCCAGAATCGGCACCGCTACTCAGATAACAAAATCCAGACACGCCGGTCCCTAGGTGGCGCTATACCAAGGAATACGCGTTTGGGGCTATAACTTCCACACCGAACCTCCCAGAGTCCAAAAACTTGTACACACAGATGCACTGGAGTCTGCTGCATCTTTTGGCCTAGGCCACGCCCATTTGCGTCTATGAATATTTTTCGCTAAATCGCGAAAACCGCAAAACTGTTTTTTCGCTACTCCTCCCACATTTCTCGCCCGATCAACACCAAACTTTGCACAGGACATCTTCAGACGCACACGCAAAGAAATCCTAGACACTTTTTTGATCCGACCTTCGACGACGAAACGGTAGCGTTTTGAATATTTGTTTATTAGCTAAATTAGACGTGAAAAGTCAAGAATCCGAAGAAATCCAGAATTATACATCGGATCGAGCCCAAATTTTACAGACATGTTGGTGCTAACCTTAATGACGTTCGATAAAAATATCGGAAAATTTCGCCATTAGGGGGCGCAATAAACAAGGAAATTGTATATCTTCTACAAAATTTCGCCGCGAAAACGCTACACTGACTTCTCGCTACTCGTACCACAGTCAAATCCTTTGTATCCACAGGTACAGGGTAGCGTTTTGAACACATGCTTCGCGTTGTGCCGGCGAAATGCACATTTCTTGTAGCGTTGTGCCGGCGAAATGCACACTTCTTGGACCCCTGCATAACTGCTTGCAGTTCTAGTTAGGGGTCCAAGCCAACAGGTTGGATCCCTATTGTTTTTGTAAGGATTATTATTATTATTATTTCGTACGCCTTAGAAGTGGTACCACAGCCCAAACCGTAAATGGTGCACACGCGCCAATTAGATGACTAGATCCAGAATCGGCACCGCTACTAAGATAACAAAATCCAGACACGCCGGTCCCTAGGTGGCGCTATACCAAGGAATACGCGTTTGGGGCTATAACTCCCACACCGAACCTCCCAGAGTCCAAAAACTTGTACACACAGATGCACTGGAGTCTGCTGCATCTTTTGGCCTAGGTCACGCCCATTTGCGTCTATGAATATTTTTCGCAAAATCGCGAAAACCGCAAAACTGTTTTTTCGCTACTCCTCCCACATTTCTTGACCAATTGACACAAAACTTTGCATACGGCATCTTCAGACGCACACGCAAAGAAATCCTAGACACTTTTTTGATCCGACCTTCGACGACGAAACGGTAACGTTTTGAATATTTGTTTATTAGCTAAATTAGACGTGAAAAGTCAAAAATCCAAAGAAATCCAGAATTATACATCGGATCGAGCCCAAATTTTACAGACATGTCGGTGCTAACCTTAAGGACGTTCGATAAAAATATCGGAAAATTTCGCCATTAGGGGGCGCAATAAACGAGGAAATTGTATATCTTCTACAGAATTTCGCTGCGAAAACGCTACACTGACTTCTCGCAACTCCTACCACAGTCAAATCCTTTGTATCCACAGGTTTAGGGTAGCGTTTTAAACACATGCTTCGCGTTGTGCCGGCGAAACGCACATTTCTTGTCGCGTTGTGCCGGCAAAATGCACATTTCTTGGACCCCTGCATAACTGCTTGCAGTTCTAGTTATTATTATTATTATACTTCCTTCCCTAAAAGTGGGCCCACACCCCAAACCGTAAATGGTGCGGACACGCCAATTGCATGACTAGATCCATGTCTGTGATGTGTATGCAGACGACAAAATCCGGACACGCCGGTCACTAGGTGGCGCTATACCAAGGAATACGCGTTTGGGGCTATAACTCCCACACCGAACCTCCCACAGTCCAAAAACTTGTACCCACATATTCACTGGAGTCTGCTGCATCTTTTGGGCTAGGCCACGCCCATTTGCGTCTATGAATATTTTTCGCTAAATCGCGAAAACCGCAAAACAGTTTTTTCCCTACTCCTCCCACATTTCTTGACCAATCAACACCAAACTTTGCACACGACATCTTCAGACGCACACGCAAAGGAATCATCAACAGTTTTTTTATTATTATTATTCCCCCCTAGAAGTGGGTCCACAGCCCAAACCGTAAATGGTGCCGACACGCCAATTGCATGACTAGATCCAGGGCCCTGAGTTCTAAGCAGACGACAAAATCCAGACACGCCGGCCACTAGGTGGCGCTATACCAAGGAAAGACGCGTTTGGGGCTATAACTCCCACACCGAACCTCCCACATTCAAAACCTCGTACACACAGATTCACTGGAGTCTGCTGCATCTTTTGGCATAGGCCACGCCCATTTGCGTCTATAATTCTTTTTCGCAAAATCGCGAAAACCGCAAAACTGTTTTTTCGCTACTCCTCCCACATTTCTTGACCAATCGACACAAAACTTTGCACACGACATCTTCAGACGCACACGCAAAGGAATCATATACAGTTTTTTGATCCGACCTTCGACGACGAAACGATAGCATTTTGAATATTGGTATATTAGCTAAATTAGACGTGGAAAATCAAAAATCCAAAGAAAATCCAAAATTAGACATCGGATCGAGTCCAAATTCTACACACATGTTGGTGCTAACGTTAATGACGTTCGATAAAAATTTCGGACAATTTCGCCGTTAGGGGGCGCAATAAACGAGGAAATTGTATATCTTCTACAAAATTTCGCCGCGATAACGCTACACTGACTTCTCGCTACTCCTACCACAGTCAAATCCTTTGTATCCAGTGCATATCCAGTGCATATTTGATGCACTGGAGTCTGCTGCATCAAATATGCATTAACATACCATTGATAACATTACGTAAGTATTAGTCCACATATATATGATGTACCCTCATTGTAGTATGTTAACCATGGATTTAGGTTTCCTTTTTATTCAATCTTTAAAATACTATTTGAATTTTTTTGATTTTTCCAAATTTATTTGCCTCTCAAAACCCAACCCCTCGTCCACGTCGTGAGAGGCGGAAACAGTGTGTCTGTATTCCAGGTCCATCCAAGACGCTGTCTGGATGGACCTGGAAACATGCTGGCCAACGGGGCTCTGGTAAAGCAAACCAATCAAAGTCAAAACCTTTATATCCACAGGTTCAGGGTAGCGTTTTGAACACATGCTTCGCGTTGTGCCGGCGAAACGCACATTTCTTGTCGCGTTGTGCCGGCGAAATGCACACTTCTTGGACCCCTGCATAACTGCTTGCAGTTCTAGTTAGGGGTCCAAGCCAACAGGTTGGATCCCTATTGTTTTTGTAAGGATTATTATTATTTCGTACGCCTTAGAAGTGGTACCACAGCCCAAACCGTAAATGGTGCACACGCGCCAATTGCATGACTAGATCCAGAATCGGCACCGCTACTCAGATAACAAAATCCAGACACGCCGGTCCCTAGGTGGCGCTATACCAAGGAATACGCGTTTGGGGCTATAACTTCCACACCGAACCTCCCAGAGTCCAAAAACTTGTACACACAGATGCACTGGAGTCTGCTGCATCTTTTGGCCTAGGCCACGCCCATTTGCGTCTATGAATATTTTTCGCTAAATCGCGAAAACCGCAAAACTGTTTTATCGCTACTCCTCCCACATTTCTCGCCCGATCAACACCAAACTTTGCACACGACATCTTCAGACGCACACGCAAAGAAATCCTAGACAGTTTTTTGATCCGACCTTCGACGACGAAACGGTAGCGTTTTGAATATTTGTTTATTAGCTAAATTAGACGTGAAAAGTCAAAAATCCGAAGAAATCCAGAATTATACATCGGATCGAGCCCAAATTTTACAGACATGTTGGTGCTAACCTTAATGACGTTCGATAAAAATATCGGAAAATTTCGCCATTAGGGGGCGCAATAAACAAGGAAATTGTATATCTTCTACAAAATTTCGCCGCGAAAACGCTACACTGACTTCTCGCTACTCGTACCACAGTCAAATCCTTTGTATCCACAGGTACAGGGTAGCGTTTTGAACACATGCTTCGCGTTGTGCCGGCGAAATGCACATTTCTTGTCGCGTTGTGCCGGCGAAATGCACACTTCTTGGACCCCTGCATAACTGCTTGCAGTTCTAGTTTTTATTAGGGGTCCAAGCCAACAGGTTGGATCCCTATTGTTTTTGTAAGGATTATTATTATTATTATTTCGTACGCCTTAGAAGTGGTACCACAGCCCAAACCGTAAATGGTGCACACGCGCCAATTGCATGACTAGATCCAGAATCGGCACCGCTACTCAGATAACAAAATCCAGACACGCCGGTCCCTAGGTGGCGCTATACCAAGGAGAAACACGTTTGGGGCTATAACTCCCACACCGAACCTCCCAGAGTCCAAAAACTTGTACACACAGATGCACTGGAGTCTGCTGCATCTTTTGGCCTAGGCCACGCCCATTTGCGTCTATGAATATTTTTCGCTAAATCGCGAAAACCGCAAAACAGTTTTTTCCCTACTCCTCCCACATTTCTTGACCAATCAACACCAAACTTTGCACACGACATCTTCAGACGCACACGCAAAGGAATCATCAACAGTTTTTTGATCCGACCTTCGACGACGAAACGGTAGCGTTTTGAATATTTGTTTATTGGCTACGTTTTACGTCGAAACGCAAAAATTCAAAGAATACCAAAAGTAGACGTCGGATCAAGTCCAAATTTTAGACACATGTCGGTGCTACCCTTGGTGGCGTTCAATAAAGAATTCGGAATATTTCGCCATTAGGGGGCGCAATAAACGAGGAAATTGTATATCTTCTAATTGGCCAAAGGAATGTTCTTCAAACTATAAGGGAACCATCAAGGGGCAAACCCGAGTCTATATAAAAAATATGGCCAAGAATTAATAATGTAGGCGGGAGTTATTTGGCAAAGGAAAATTGTCTTTGGAAAATTTCGCCAACAGGGCGGCGCCAAAAAACGATGAAATAATATATCTCCTATTTGGCCAATGGAATGTTCTGAAAACGCGTTTTAGGCTATAACTCCCACACCGAAGCTCCCACAGTCAAAAACGTTATACGCAAAGATTCACTGGAGTCAGCTGCATCTTTTGGCATAGGCCAGGCCCATTTACGTCAGTATTTTCTTTATGCAAAATCGCAAAAACAGCTAAACTGCCTTTTCGCTACTCCTCCCACATTTCTTGCCCAATTGACACCAAACTTTGCACACGACATCTTCAGACGCACACTACAAGAAATCAGCAAAACTATTTTGATCCGACCATCGTTGACGAAACGGTAGCGTTTTGAATATATGTTTTGCGTTTCAAATCAGTAAAAACTATTTTGATCCAACCGTCGACGACTAAACGGTAGCGGAAAATGCGTTTGGGGCCGAAACTCCCACACTGAACCTCTCACAGTCAAAACCTTTATATCCACAGGTTGTTCACGGTAGCGTTTTGAATACTTGGTTCGCGTTGTGCCGGCGAAATGCACATTTCTTGTCGCGTTGTGCCGGCGAAATGCACACTTCTTGGACCCCTGCATAACTGCTTGCAGTTCTAGTTCTTATTATTCTTACCCCCCTAAAAGTGGGCCCACACCCCAAACCGTAAAAGGTGCCGACACGCGAATTGCATGACTAGATCCAGATCTCTTCGGACTACGCAGACGACTAAATCCAGACACGCCGGCCACTAGGTGGCGCTATACCAAGGAATACGCGTTTGGGGCTATAACTCCCACACCGAACCACCCAGAGTCCAATAACTTGTACACACAGATGCACTGGAGTCTGCTGCATCTTTTGGCCTAGGCCACGCCCATTTGCGTCACTGAATATTTTTCGCTAAATCGCGAAAACCGCAAAACTGTATTTTCGCTACTCCTCCCACATTTCTTGACCAATCAACACCAAACTTTGCACACGGCATCTTCAGACGCACACGCAAAGAAATCTTAGACAGTTTTTTGATCCGACCTTCGACGACGAAACGGTAGAGTTTTGAATATTTGTTTATTAGCAAAATTAGACGTGGAAAATTAAAAATCCAAAAAAATCCAAAATTAGACATCGGATCGAGTCCAAATTCTACACACATGTTTGTGCTAACCTTAATGTCGTTCGATAAAAAATTCGGAAAATTTCGCCATTAGGGGGCGCAATAAACGAGGAAATTGTATATCTTCTACAAAATTTCGCCGCGAAAACGCTACACTGACTTCTCGCTACTCCTACCACAGTCAAATCCTTTGTATCCACAGGTTCAGGGTAGCGTTTTGAACACATGCTTCGCGTTGTGCCGGCGAAATGCACATTTCTTGTCGCGTTGTGCCGGCGAAATGCACACTTCTTGGACCCCTGCATAACTGCTTGCAGTTCTAGTTATTATTATTATTATTTCGTACGCCTTAGAAGTGGTACCACAGCCCAAACCGTAAATGGTGCACACGCGCCAATTGCATGACTAGATCCAGAATCGGCACCGCTACTCAGATAACCAAATCCAGACACGTCGGTCACTAGGTGGCGCTATACCAAGGAATACGCGTTTGGGGCTATAACTCCCACACCGAACCTCCCAGAGTCCAAAAACTTGTACACACAGATGCACTGGAGTCTGCTGCATCTTTTGGCCTAGGCCACGCCCATTTGCGTCTTTGAATATTTTTCGCAAAATCGCGAAAACCGCAAAACTGTTTTTTCGCTACTCCTCCCACATTTCTTGACCAATTCACACAAAACTTTGCACACGGCATCTTAAGACGCACACGCAAAGAAATCATCAACAGTTTTTTGATCCGACCTTCGACGACGAAACGGTAGAGTTTTGAATATTTGTTTATTAGCTAAATTAGACGTGGAATATTAAAAATCCAAAAAAATTCAAAATTAGACATCGGCTCGAGTCCAAATTCTACACACATGTTGGTGCTAACCTTAGTGACGTTCGAGAAAAATTTCGGACAATTTCGCCGTTAGGGGGCGCAATAAACGAGGAAATTGTATATCTTCTACAAAATTTCGCTGCGAAAACGCTACACTGACTTCTCGCTACTCCAACCACAGTCAAATCCTTTGTATCCACAGGTTCAGGGTAGCGTTTTGAACACATGCGTCGCGTTGTGCCGGCGAAATGCACATTTCTTGTCGGGTTGTGCCGGCGAAATGCACACTTCTTGGACCCCTGCATAACTGCTTGCAGTTCTAGTTAGGGGTCCAAGCCAACAGGTTGGATCCCTATTGTTTTTGTAAGGATTATTATTCTTTTTATTATACTTCCTACCAAGAAAGTGGTACCACAGCCCAAACCGTAAATGGTGCCGACACGCCAATTGCATGACTAGATCCAGGTCAGTGAAGACTATGCAGACGACAAAATCCGGACACACCGGTCACTAGGTGGCGCTATACCAAGGAATACGCGTTTGGGGCTATAACTCCCACACCGAACCTCCCAGAGTCCAAAAACTTGTACACACAGATGCACTGGAGTCTGCTGCATCTTTTGGCCTAGGCCACGCCCATTTGCGTCCATGAATATTTTTCGCTAAATCGCGAAAACCGCTAAACTATTTTTTCGCTACTCCTCCCACATTTCTTGACCAATCGACACCAAACTTTGCACACGACATCTTCAGACGCACACGCAAAGGAATCGTCGGACAGTTTTTTGATCCGACCTTCGACGACGAAACGGTAGCGTTTTGAATATTTGTTAATTAGCTAAATTTGACGTGGAAAATCAAAAATCCAAAAAAATCAAGAATTAGAAATCGGATCAAGTCCAAATTTTTGACACATGTCGGTGCTACCCTTAATGGCGTTGAATAAAAAAATCGGAATATTTCGCCATTAGGGGGCGCAATTAACGAGGAAATTGTTTATCTTCTACAAAATTTCGCCGCGAAAACGCCACACTGACTTCTCGCTACTCCTACCACAGTCAAATCCTTTGTATCCACAGGTTCAGGGTAGCGTTTTGAACACATGCTTCGCGTTTTGCCGGCTAAATGCACATTTCTTGTCGCGTTGTGCCGGCGAAATGCACACTTCTTGGACCCCTGCATAACTGCTTGCAGTTCTAGTTATACTTACCCCCCTAAAAGTGGGACCACAGCCCAAACCGTAAATGGTGCCGACACGCGAATTGCATGACTAGATCCAGATCTGTTCGGACTAAGCAGACGACAAAATCCAGACGCGCCGGTCACTAGGTGGCGCTATACCAAGGAATACGCGTTTGGGGCTATAACTCCCACACCGAACCTCCCACAGTCAAAAACTTGTACCCACATATTCACTGGAGTCTGCTGCATCTTTTGGCCTAGGCCACGCCCATTTGCGTCCATGAATATTTTTCGCTAAATCGCGAAAACCGCAAAAATGTTTTTTCGCTACTCCTCCCACAATTCTCGACCAATCAACACCAAACTTTGCACACAGCATCTTCAGACGCACACGCAAAGGAATCATCAACAGTTTTTTGATCCGACCTTCGACGACGAAACGGTAGCGTTTTGAATATTTATTTATTGGCTACGTTTTACGTCGAAACGCAAAAATTCAAAGAATACCAAAATTAGACATCGGATCAAGTCCAAATTTTAGACACATGTCGGTGCTACCCTTAATGGCGTTCATTAAAAAATTCGGAATATTTCGCTATTAGGGGGCGCAATAAACGAGGAAATTGTATATCTTCTAATTGGCCTGAGGAATGTTCTTCAAACTCGAGGGAAAACATCAAGGGGCAATCCCGAGTCTATCTAGGAAATATGGCCAAGAATTATTAATGTGGGCGGGAGTTATTTGGAAAAGGAAAATTGTCTTCGTAAAATTTCGCCAACAGGGCGGCGCCAAAAAACGACAACATTATCTATCTCCCATTTGGCCAATGGAATGTTCTGAAAACGCGTTTTAGGCTATAACTCCCACACCGAAGCTCCCACAGTCAAAACCTTCATATCCACAGATTCACTGGAGTCAGCTGCATCTTTTGGCATACGCTGTTTCTCAATTTTTGAACACATGCTTCGCGTTGTGCCGGCGAAATGCACACTTCTTGTTATTATTATACTTACCCCCCTAAAAGTGGTACCACAGCCCAAACCGTAAATGCTGCACACACGCCAATTACATGACTAGATCCAGATCTCTTCGGACTACGCAGACGACAAAATCCAGACATGCCGGCCACTAGGTGGCGCTATACCAAGGAATACGCGTTTGGGGCTATAACTCCCACACCGAACCTCCCAGAGTCCAAAAACTTGTACACACAGATGCACTGGAGTCTGCTGCATCTTTTGGCATAGGCCACGCCCATTTGCGTCTATAATTTTTTTTCGCGAAAACCGCAAAACTGTTTTTTCGCTACTCCTCCCACATTTCTTGACCAATCGACACCAAACTTTGCACACGGCATCTTCAGACGCACACGCAAAGAAATCATATACAGTTTTTTGATCCGACCGTCGACGACGAAACGGTAGCGTTTTGAATATTGGTATATTAGCTAAATTAGACGTGGAAAATCAAAAATCCAGAAAAATCCAAAAGTAGACATCGGAACGAGTCCAAATTTTACAGACATGTTGGTGCTAACCTTAACGGCGTTCGATAAAAAAATCGGAAAATTACGCCCCCAGGGGGCGCAAAAAAACAGGAAATTGTATATCTTCTAATTGGCCAAAGGAATGTTCTTCAAACTCAAGTGAAACCATCAAGGGGCAAACCCGAGTCTATACAGAAAATTTGGCTAATAATTATTAATGTGGGCGGGAGTTATTTGGCAAAGGAAAATTGTCTTTGGAAAATTTTGCCAACAGGGCGGCTCCAAAAAACGACGACATTGTCTATCTCCTATTTGGCCAATGGAATGTTCTGAAAACGCGTTTTAGGCTATAACTCCCACACCGAAGCTCCCACAGTCAAAACCTTTCTATCCACATGTTGTTCACGGTAGCGTTTTGAATACTTGCTACGCGTTGTGCCGGCGAAATGCACATTTCTTGTCGCGTTGTGCCGGCGAAATGCACACTTCTTGGACCCCTGCATAACTGCTTGCAGTTCTAGTTAGGGGTCCAAGCCAACAGGTTGGATCCCTATTGTTTTTGTAAGGATTATTCCTATTATTATTATTATTCCAGCACTAAAAGTGTGCCCACAGCCCAAACCGTAAATGGTGCCGACACGCCAATTGCATGACTAGATCCAGGTCCGTGAGGTGACGGCAGACGACAAAATCCAGACATGCCGGCCACTAGGTGGCGCTATACCAAGGAATACGCGTTTGGGGCTATAACTCCCACACCGAACCTCCCAGAGTCCAAAAACTTGTACACACAGATGCACTGGAGTCTGCTGCATCTTTTGGCCTAGGCCACGCCCATTTGCGTCTATAAATATTTTTCGCAAAATCGCGAAAACCGCAAAACTGTTTTTTCGCTACTCCTCCCACATTTCTTGACCAATCAACACCAAACTTTGCACACGACATCGTCAGACGCACAAGCAAAGAAATCATCAACAGTTTTTTGATCCGACCTTCGACAACGAAACGGTAGAGTTTTGAATATTTGTTTATTAGCTAAATTAGACGTGGAAAATCAAAAATCCAGAAAAATCCAAAAGTAGACATCGGAACGAGTCCAAATTTTACAGACATGTTAGTTCTAACCTTAATGTCGTTCGATAAAAATTTCGGAAAATTTCGCCATTAGGGGGCGCCATAAACAAGGAAATTGTATATCTTCTAAAAAAAATTGCCGCAAACTGACTTCTCGCTACTCCTACCACAGTCAAATCCTTTGTATCCACAGGTTCAGGGTAGCGTTTTGAACACATGCTTCGCGTTGTGCCGGCGAAACGCACATTTCTTGTCGCGTTGTGCCGGCGAAATGCACACTTCTTGGACCCCTGCATAACTGCTTGCAGTTCTAGTTATTCTTACCCCCCTAAAAGTGGGACCACAGCCCAAACCGTAAATGGTGCCGACACGCGAATTGCATGACTAGATCCAGATCTGTTCGGACTAAGCAGACGACAAAATCCAGACGCGCCGGTCACTAGGTGGCGCTATACCAAGGAATACGCGTTTGGGGCTATAACTCCCACACCGAACCTCCCACAGTCAAAAACTTGTACCCACATATTCACTGGAGTCTGCTGCATCTTTTGGCCTAGGCCACGCCCATTTGCGTCTATGAATATTTTTCGCTAAATCGCGAAAACCGCAAAAATGTTTTTTCGCTACTCCTCCCACAATTCTCGACCAATCAACACCAAACTTTGCACACAGCATCTTCAGACGCACACGCAAAGGAATCATCAACAGCTTTTTGATCCGACCTTCGACGACGAAACGGTAGCGTTTTGAATATTTATTTATTGGCTACGTTTTACGTCGAAACGCAAAAATTCAAAGAATACCAAAATTAGACATCGGATCAAGTCCAAATTTTAGACACATGTCGGTGCTACCCTTAATGGCGTTCATTAAAAAATTCGGAATATTTCGCCATTAGGGGGCGCAATAAACGAGGAAATTGTATATTTTCTAATTGGCCAAAGGAATGTTCTTCAAACTATAAGGGAACCATCAAGGGGCAAACCCGAGTCTATATAAAAAATATGGCCAAGAATTAATAATGTAGGCGGGAGTTATTTGGCAAAGGAAAATTGTCTTTGGAAAATTTCGCCAACAGGGCGGCGCCAAAAAACGACGAAATAATATATCTCCTATTTGGCCAATGGAATGTTCTGAAAACACGTTTTGGGCTATAACTCCCACACCGAAGCTCCCACAGTCAAAAACGTTATATGCACAGATTCACTGGAGTCAGTTGCATCTTTTGGCATACGCCGTTTCTCAAATTCCAACACATGCTTCGCGTTGTGCCGGCGAAATGCACACTTCTTGGACCCCTGCATAACTGCTTGCAGTTCTAGTTATACTTACCCCCCTAAAAGTGGTACCACAGCCC
This sequence comes from Gadus chalcogrammus, assembly GCF_026213295.1. NCBI lineage: Eukaryota > Metazoa > Chordata > Actinopteri > Gadiformes > Gadidae > Gadus > Gadus chalcogrammus. The sequence goes on from NW_026613530.1 coordinate 146,147, forward strand.
AAACCGTAAATGCTGCACACACGCCAATTACATGACTAGATCCAGATCTCTTCGGACTACGCAGACGACAAAATCCAGACACGCCGGCCACTAGGTGGCGCTATACCAAGGAAAGACGCGTTTGGGGCTATAACTCCCACACCGAACCTCCCACATTCAAAACCTCGTACACACAGATTCACTGGAGTCTGCTGCATCTTTTGGCATAGGCCACGCCCATTTGCGTCTATAATTTTTTTTCGCAAAATCGTGAAAACCGCAAAACTGTTTTTTCGCTACTCCTCCCACATTTCTTGACCAATCGACACAAAACTTTGCACACGACATCTTCAGACGCACACGCAAAGGAATCATATACAGTTTTTTGATCCGACCTTCGACGACGAAACGATAGCATTTGGAATATTGGTATATTAGCTAAATTAGACGTGGAAAATCAAAAATACAAAAAAATCCAAAATTAGACATCGGATCGAGTCCAAATTCTACACACATGTTGGTGCTAACCTTAATGACGTTCGATAAAAATTTCGGAAAATTCCGCCATTAGGGGGCGCAATAAACGAGGAAATTGTATATCTTCTACAAAATTTCGCCGCAAAAACGCTACACTGACTTCTCGCTACTCCTACCACAGTCAAATCCTTTGTATCCACAGGTTCAGGGTAGCGTTTTCAACACATGCTTCGCGATGTGCCGGCGAAATGCACATTTCTTGTCGCGTTGTGCCGGCGAAATGCACACTTCTTGGACCCCTGCATAACTGCTTGCAGTTCTAGTTAGGGGTCCAAGCCAACAGGTTGGATCCCTATTGTTTTTGTAGTGTTTATTTTTAGGGGTCCAAGCCAACAGGTTGGATCCCTATTGTTTTTGTAAGGATTTTTTTTATTATTATTATTATTCTTCCCGCCATAGAAGTGGGACTACAGCCCAAACCGTAAATGGTGCACATACGCCAATTGCATGACTTGATCCAGGTCCGGCACCGCTACTCAGATAACCAAATCCAGACACGCCGGTCACTAGGTGGCGCTATACCAAGGACAGATGCGTTTGGGGCTATAACTCCCACAGCGAACCTCCCACATTCAAAACCTTATACGCACAGATTCACTGGAGTCTGCTGCATCTTTTGGCCTAGGCCACGCCCATTTGCGTCTATGAATATTTTTCGCTAAATCGCGAAAACTGCTAAACTGTTTTTTCGCTACTCCTCCCACATTTCTTAACCAATCAACACCAAACTTTGCACACGACATCTTCAGACGCACACGCAAAGGAATCATCAACAGTTTTTTGATCCGACCTTCGACGATGAAACGGTAGCGTTTGGAATATTGGTTTATTAGCTAAATTAGACGTGGAAAATCAAAAATCCCAAAAAATCAAAAATAGACATCGGATCGAGTCCAAATTTTAGACACATGTCGGAGCTACCCTTAATGGCGTTCAATAAAAAATTCGGAAGATTTCGCCATTAGGGGGCGCAATAAACGAGGAAATTGTATATCTTCTAATTGGCCCAAGGAATGTTCTTCAAACTGTAAGGGAACCATCAAGGGGCAAACCCGAGTCTATATAAAAAATATGGCCAAGAATTATAAATGTGGGCGGGAGTTTTTGGCAAAGGAAGATTGTCTTTGGAAAATTTCGCCTCAAGGGGGCGCAAATAAACGACGAAATAATATATCTCCTAACTGGCCAATGGAATGTTCTGAAAACACGTTTTGGGCTATAACTCCCACACCGAAGCTCCCACAGTCAAAAACGTTATATGCACAGATTCACTGGAGTCAGTTGCATATTTTGGCATACGCCGTTTCTCAAATTCCAACACATGCTTCGCGTTGTGCCGGCGAAATGCACACTTCTTGGACCCCTGCATAACTGCTTGCAGTTCTAGTTATTTTTATACTTACCTCCCTAAAAGTGTGCCCACAGCCCAAACCGTAAATGGTGCAGACATGCCAAATGCATGACTAGATCAAGATCCGTGGCGACTACGCAGACGACAAAATCCAGACATGCCGGCCACTAGGTGGCGCTATACCAAGGAATACGTGTTTGGGGCTATAACTCCCACACCGAACCTCCCAGAGTCCAAAAACTTGTACACACAGATGCACTGGAGTCTGCTGCATCTTTTGGCCTAGGCCACGCCCATTTGCGTCTATGAATATTTTTCGCTAAATCGCGAAAACCGCAAAACTGTTTTTTCGCTACTCCTCCCACATTTCTTGACCAATTGACACAAAACTTTGCACACGGCATCTTCAGACGCACACGCATAGAAATCATAGACACTTTTTTGATCCGACCTTCGACGACGAAACGGTAGCGTTTTGAATATTGGTTTATTAGCTAAATTAGACGTCGAAATCAAAAATCCCAAAAAATCCAGATTTTGACATCGGATCAAGACGCATGTCGGTGCTACCCTTATTGTCGTTCGATAAAAATCTCGGAGAATTTCGCCATTAGGGGGCGCAATAAACAAGGAAATTGTATATATTCTACAAAATTTTGCCGTGAAAACGCTACACAGACTTCTCGCTACTCCTACCACAGTCAAATCCTTTGTATCCACAGGTTCAGGGTAGCGTGTGCCGGCGAAACGCACATTTCTTGTCGCGTTGTGCCGGCGAAATGCACACTTCTTGGACCCCTGCATAACTGCTTGCAGTTCTAGTTATTATTCTATTTCTTAAATTATAGTAATAGTGTTAAACTCCTTGATGGTGGTATGATATGGTTAGAGCTGGAGTACTCAACCGTTCATGTTTAACACTAGAAACGCCGGGCCATTTTTACTTACTCCGAGCGCCGCAAGAGGGGTCAAATGACCCCTAAGTCATTTTAATGAGAGGCTGTGCATTTGCACATAATGATCACTAGGTGGCGCCAATGAGCTATTACCGCGCGAGCGCCACATTTGTGTGTGTGTCACAAGCCTAGTCCTCACGATTTTGTCATAAATGTACATATATTCAATCAGAAGGATTGCAAAGAAACCCTTTTTGATTTGCTCATTCGACACGAATGAGCACAGCATCGAGCAGTGGAAACGTGGGTTTATTTACTATGAAGTTCGTATTTTTAATTGTTGAAATGAAATCCGCGGTGACGAGCTAGTTGTTTTGGTAGCGGCTAAATTAGCATGTTGCGATACCTTGTACAGGGGATCACGTCTGCGCCGAGTAGATGCGCAGAGGGTTGAAACAGCGCTTGTCCGATCTGCTCACAAGAAGGTTTCTTTGGCCAGTTACTGTGATTAAACACGAGTTGTTTAATGTTCACAATGTATCGTTTTTCATGGGGAAAATGAGATGCGTCCCCGGGACGCATGGATAGTGAGTTTGGTGCGTCCTTTCAGATTTAAATGCGTCAGGGACGCAGGACGCGTACCTAGCAACATCACTGCATAACAAGAGACCGATCCATTGACAGGGTTCATAAAAAGAGAACATATATTTTACATTTTATCCTGCTGTATATTGGGGGGGACAAGTTAGTATTTTCTCAACATTGGGGGGGACACGACCCCCCCAAAGAATGCGTGGTTACGCCCTTGGTCCTCCATCATACGTTGGGACCTTGAGGAGAGCCCTGGATCAGCTGGAGGAGATACTGAACATGGAGGTGAAGAAGGTGCCTGACCTGAGATCAGTTCCACACAAGTGTAAGTGTCTGTTTGGTTTGATTTAGGCTGTCAAATGTACATTCAATATTAAAATATTCTTCAAATATAAAGAAATATTTTACATTCAAACTAAATTCAACATGTCAGATGTTTTTCCCTTAAGATATGAGTGCCACAATGTAAAATAAGGTTAATATTGTTGTTGATAAATTCATAACATTGTTGTTAATACATTGATAATATTGTTGTTGGTGTTTTCATAACGTTATTGTTGAGGTGTGTGTATCTATGTATGCTTACATATGTATATGTATGTATGTGTTCATATCTATGTATATGTACATAGAGCGCAGGAGAACAGTACTAGTGATGATGATGAGGATGAAGAGCGGTTCAGCAGCTCATCATGTCTGGTTCTCCTTCAGATGCCTGTGACCTCACACTGGACCCCAACACGGCCAACGGAGAACTCTCTCTGTCTGAGGACAACAGGAAGGTGACGTGGGTTGAAGAGGAACAGTCGTATCCGGATCACCCAGACAGATTTGACTCCCAGTCCCAGGTGTTGGGTAGAGAGGCTCTGACTGGCCGCTGTTACTGGGAGGTAGAGTGGGAAGTAGTGGTTCTTATAGGAGTGACATGCAGAGGAATCACAAGGAGAGGAGGGGGTGATGACAGCAGGCTTGGAGGGAACAACAAGTCCTGGAGTCTTGATTGTCTTGATGATCTTTACTCTGCCCGGTACAACGATACAGAGACAACCATCCCTCTCTGCCCCACTGGCTCCACCAGAGTAGGAGTGTATCTGGACCGGCCTGCTGGCTCTCTGTCCTTCTACAGAGTGTCCCCAGGTGGAGGAGGGTCCTCAGACACACTGACACACCTCCACACCTTCTGGTCCTCCTTCACCCAGGAGGACCTCCTCCCGGGGGTGGGGGTCTGGCGGCTGGGGAGCAGCGTCTCTGTAATCCCTAGGTAGGGTTAGGGTCTGGGGGGTCTGGTTGGGGTCCTCAGCCTCTCTGTGTCGGTTGTAGAAAAAAAAAAAGGACCTCCTCCCTCAGCGCCCGTAAAACACACACACACACACACACACACACACACACACACACACACACACACACACACACACACACACACACACACACACACACACACACACACACACACACACACACACACTCTGTGTGGCCTCTGTGGGGCCTCTGTGGGGGGGGGGTGCAGACTAAGTGCAGTAAAAAAAAAAAGTGCAGCCCCCTCCGCCCGCCGCGCACACAAACGAACACGCACAGGCACACACACACACACACACACACCTACACGTTCACACACACATAAAAAAAACACATACACACACACACACACAAACATAGTCTGTCTCTCGCTCTCTCTCCCTCTCTCTCTCTCTCTCTCCCTCTCTCTCTCTCTCTCTCTCTCTCTCTCAATCTCTCTCTCTATATTTATTTGTTTATATTATATTTATTTGTTCAGATAGATAGATCTCATTATATGAGAACATTGTGAAAGCAATACACAAGGAAGGACTGAGCGGCAGACCCCACACAGTATGGAGCAGCAGGCCAGGGTGGGGGGGGACCTGCCCCCAGTGGAGGGTTTTATATAAGCCTCCCCTCAAAAAACGGACAGCTGACCTCCAGTGAAGGGTACTACATGGTGCCATCGCCTCACATACTTTTATCTCGGTTTTAAATCCTGCTGTTTCAAACACATGTCCGTTCTGTGGCCTAGGATTTTGTTGGATGAACCAACAATTTTTAAAGACTGAACAAATAGCACATTTCATGATGTATTGTACTCTCGGTTGATTGTAAAAAAAAGTGTTTTTGAAAAATCTAAATCAAATCTCTCTCTTTCTCTGTGTTTAGGAATTGCAAACTGTAATTCGTCGGGCTGTGGCTGTGGTCACATGATGGAGGAGGAGACCGGAGGGGAGGAGGTCCTGGCCGACCCACCCCCCCCTCCTGGGGGCGCCCCTCTCCGTCCAGGAGTGCTTCGCCCTGCAGGGTACGGGGCTTTGAGTGTCTTTGCGTCCGCCCCCTACATGAGAGGGGTCAATGCTATTGCTCATTAGCCACCGGCTAAAGGGCTGATTATGGTTCCACATCGACGCAACGCAGCGATGACCCCGCAGACGCTTCCAGGCAGTCGTGAACCTGCTTCGGTTCTGCAGCGGCTTTTAGTGAGCGGACCAATCACAGTCCTCACTGCTGCGTCGCCTCGACGGAGGGTTAACGTATCGGGTAGGCGCGCGTCAGGCCCTTGCTGTGGACGCAAGGAGGGTCCATGAGGACGTGAGTGGTCCGTAGACCCTCTTGGGCTGCGTCGACGTGGGACCAAGATCAGCCCCTAACAGATCCTTGGTTGATCCCCCCCCCCCCCCCAGACCACGGGGCTGGGGTCCCGGCGCGGGGGGGTGGCGGCGGCCGTCCCCCTGGGGGGCCCCAACACCAGCGAGCTCTGCATGTGGTCCGAGTCCCACCACCACCTGGACGGCATCCCCCGGAACCCCCACCACCTGAAGAGGGTCCCGGGGGGCAGCTCAGGTCTGTGCACACACTCACACTGCAACATGTTTGCACACACAAGCAAACATCTTGGAAAGACCTATTACCAAGCTGTGTCTTCTCAAAGACATGTCCTGACTGACCATCTTACTGACCCGACTGACTGACTTACACACTGACACACACCACACTACACTGCTAACAAACATAACATTTATTTTGATAAAATACTGAAATCCTTTTCTGGTATATTTCACTTTTGAATGAGCATGAGAATACATATGGATTTGTTGGATACTTACCTGTTGATGTTTATGGAAAAAATAAAGATTAAATTAAATGTATTAATGTGAAATTATATGATTTTGAAATGGACTATTGAATTGAATGGGCTATCGAAAGGACTATTGAATGGACTATCGAAAGGACTATTGAATGGACTATCGAAAGGACTATTGGAATATTTTTTGAGAAAGGACTCTGAATTCCCCTTGATTTTTATAAGGGTTAATATTTTTGAAAGAAGAAAGCCTTTTCTGGCTGGACTTTTCCAGCCAGAAAAGTGTATGAGTGTATAGCAGAGAGAGAGGTCATGTTTCCCGAAGCTCCGCTAGGCATTGGAAAAAACTACTTAATTCATCGTTCAGATCTACTTTATCTACTTTATCTTATTTTATTTACCTAACAGTATATAGTTTGTTTCCGTCGTCCTCAATCGCTCGATTCAACAATACATTTTGGCACTTTTTACTCCCGGATCAGACCGCAGAAAAAGCCTTGGACTTTCCTATCACCAACATGCCTCTGTATTCGGATATCTCAGGCACGGAGACTGGGAAATGCACAGACTGCGCCGAACTGAAACAGTCATTGGCTTTAATTGAAACTAGACTAGCAGCAGTAGAAAAATGCAAAGGACTATCACAGGATACAGTGCCGATGGGTGAGTTTGCTGAGCTCACTCAGATACAGCAAGATGATCAAAGCTACACTGTATCCTTCCCGAAGCTGGACAAGAGAGAGACAGTTCCAGCTGCGTCTCACTGGCTCAGAGTCGGCGCTAAGCCAAAGCAACATACCAAAGTGAATCAACAAGTTCACTCAACACCAAATGCTAAGCTACCCAAAGCTAAAGTTACATGTATCAGCCGGATTAGCCCGTCACTCAAATCAACCCTGCCACTGAAGAACCGGTTCCTGCCACTTCAAGAGTCCACGAACGCGCCGGCCACCAATGCACCCCTGAGCCCCGAGATGCGTCCGGACGGACAGTGCGGACAGAGACGGAACAACCAGTCGCCACGGAGGCGGGCTGCGCATGTGTCTGCCACCGTCCAACAAGGGCCCATCTCAGAGAAAGCAGATGAACCAGACATTCTGATTATAGGAGACTCAACTATCAAGGATATAACCGGTAAGAAGATCAAAACATGCATCTTCCCATATGGAATGGTTAGTCATATCAACCATAAACTAGACAAAGTCATATTGGAGAACCCCAAAATCTCACAGATTATTGTGCATGCAGGATTTAATGATGTTCAAAGAGAACAGTCAGAACTTCTGAAGAGGGATTACATTGATCTATTGGATACACTGGACAAAATTCACATCAAGTCTTCCATCAGTGGACCCATACCAACAGTTGACAGGGGAATAAACAGATTCAGTCGTCTACTTGCACTGAATACATGGCTTTCCAGAGTCTGCAATGAAAGAGGAAGGGACTTTATTGACAATTTCAACTTATTCTGGGGGCGCAAATATCTTTTCAAAGCAGATGGCCTACACCCAAACAGGTTAGGCTCAAAACTGTTGAGGGACAATCTTCTCTTCTCGCTTTACGCACAGGCCACAATCTTGCCATGGTCTGACGCACAGGCCACAATCAGAGCACAGGTTGAGAAGAAGCGAGACTACAGCCTCCCCCACACAACTACTCTGCCACTATCTGACACACAGATAGCAGACAGCCCACAGACCTTGAAGAGAGACAACAGCCCGCCCGACGCCATCAACACTGTGCCCTCCCCCATCGCTGATGCTGGCTTGGCGAGGAACGGCCACCCCCCTCCTCTGCATTCCCCCATCGACGATGACCTCCAGCCTCATCTCTCCCATAGCCACAACAACAACTCCAGCTGGGATAGAGTCTCCGATGTCTCCCTTTGCGATTTTCCAGCCGAATTTAAGAAACTAGAATATGCTGGCATCAAACTTGCATCTGTGTCAATGATAGCATCGCCACGTCATGGCCGCAGGACGCTAACACCCAGGAGGATGGCGCCCCACCCCCACCACCGTACTGATAGTAGTCCTGAGTATTACTGAGACAAAAAAGGGTTCAGCCGTAGACACAGTATAAAGGAAGTTTCTCATAATCTGCTGAACCCAAGGTTGCCTACGTCAAAGCAGGGCAACTTTCGCATTCATGCTGTAACCACTAAGAGAGTAAACAAAGGGAAACTTAGACACACTGCTAACCTCACAAATCTCATATCTATTGCCTCCAAACCAAAAACAACCTTAAAGCCTATCAACAGCACCATCAGGATGGCTCTACTTAATGTGAGGTCTCTTAATAACAAATCATTTTTAGTTAATGATCTTATTAACACTTCTAAACTGGATTTTATGTTTTTAACTGAAACATGGCTGGAACAAAATAACAGTGCAACCGTTCTGATAGAGACAGCTCCTCCCGACTATAACTTTTTTGATGCATGTAGATCTGGAAAAAGAGGTGGAGGGGTTGCTGCTATATTTAAAAATGTATTTCAGGGGAAACAGATGTTATTTTGTGATTTTCCATCATTCGAATACCTTAGTGCTGTATTGAAATGCTCCCCCAGAGTTCTCCTATTAATTATTTACAGGCCACCCACATATTCTGCAAATTTTTTCGATGACTTCACAGAATTATTGTCTAGCATCTCCACAGAATTTGACTGTCTAGTTATAACTGGTGACTTCAATTTTCATACTGATGATTTGAATGACAAGTGTGCCAAAAAACTTTTTACCATTTTGGACACATTTGAACTGTCTCAACATGTGAAAGAGGCTACTCATTGTAAGGGGCACACTCTAGACCTGGTTATCACAAAGGGCCTCAATGTTTCTGATCTCTCTGTGACTGATCCTTCCTTGTCTGACCACTTTTGTGTTTTCTTTAACATATCTTTTATTCCCGACATACAGACAAAATCAAACACTGTCAAAAAACGGTATATCAATGAAGATTCTAATGTACTTTTTAAAAAGGCCATCTCCTTGCTACCACCTCTAAACCCATGTTCTGCTGATGATCTTGTAGAAAACTTTAATTTGAAAATTTTGAAAGTCATAGATATCATTGCACCTTATAAGGTTAAAACGATTTCTGGAAAGCAAAAGGCACCCTGGAGAAAAGCTGCTTCTGTAACAGCACAGAAAAAAGAATGCAGGAAGGTTGAACGCATCTGGCGTAAAACAAAACTTCATATTCACCATGATATCTATAAAGAGAGCCTCCGTGCCTACAATTTAGACTTAAAAAATGCTAGAGAAACATTTTTCTCCAATATCGTTAAAACCAACACTAATAATGCAAAAACCCTATTTGCAACTGTTGACAGACTGACCAACCCCCCAACAGAAATTCCACCTGATCTCCATTCCACGCAGAAATGCAATGAGTTTGCAGCTTTTTATATTGATAAAATTGAAGGTATCAGACGCGCCATCAATATCTCCACGTCAAACAAAAATGTTGGACTACCACCCTGTTCAGGCAAAAATTACGTGGCAAGGATGGCATGCTTTGATGTTATAGACTCTCAAAATCTTGTGGAAACTGTGACACAACTAAAGCCATCCACCTGTTGCCTTGATACTATACCTACCAACCTCTTTAAGAATGTTTTCGACTGCCTAGCAGTAGACATATTGCAGATAGTTAACAACTCTCTCCAGTCAGGCAAGTTCCCAAAAGCTTTGAAAACTGCAGTTATTAAACCCCTTTTAAAAAAGCGGAGCCTAGATGCCTCTATTATTAACAACTACAGACCAATATCAAATCTACCCTTCATAAGTAAAATCATTGAGAAAGTTGTCCTCCAGCAACTAAATCACTTCCTGGCATCAACTGGTTGCTATGACACCTTCCAATCAGGATTTCGACCCCTGCACAGCACTGAGACCGCCCTTATTAAAGTTGTAAACGACATCCGTCTTAACACAGACTCTGGCAAAACCTCAATACTAATGCTACTTGACCTCAGTGCTGCATTCGACACTGTAGACCATACATTACTTCTGGAAAGGTTAGAAAACTGGGTGGGGCTTTCAGGCACTGTCTTAAATTGGTTCAGGTCCTACCTACAAAATAGGAACTACTTTGTTTCCATTGGCGACTTTGTATCAGAATCAACCAACGTGACATGTGGAGTACCACAAGGTTCGATCTTAGGACCCTCTTTATTCAACATCTACATGCTCCCACTAGGGCAAATCATGCAAAATAACAATATTGACCATCATTGCTATGCTGATGACACGCAAATCTATGTATCGCTATCACCAAATGACTATCGGCCCATAGATCTGCTGTGCCAGTGCATTGAGCAAGTGAAGGAATGGATGTGCCGAAATTTCCTTCAACTAAATGAGGACAAAACAGAGATAATTGTATTTGGTTCTAAAACGGAAAGGCTTAAAGTAACCCAACACCTTCACTCTCTGTCCCTGAAAACCTCAATCAAAGCCAGAAATCTAGGGGTTATCATGGATTCAGATTTACATTTTGACAGTCACATCAAATCAGTTACAAAATCGGCATATTATCACCTTAAAAATGTAGCAAGACTTAGAGGGCTCATGTCCACCGAAGACTTACAAAAACTTGTACATGCCTTTATCACTAGTAAGCTTGATTACTGCAATGGTCTCCTCACAGGTCTCCCAAAACAAACTCTGAGGAAGCTTCAGCTTGTTCAGAATGCTGCTGCTAGAGTTCTAACAAAGACCAAAAAATTTGATCATATTACACCAATTCTGAAATCGTTACATTGGCTTCCTGTAGGTCAGAGAATTGATTTTAAAATCATGTTGCTAACCTATAAATCCCTACATGGTTTAGGCCCAAAATATTTAACTGATATGCTTCCACTACAACAGCCTTCTAGACCACTAAGATCCTCTGAGACCAATCTGTTAATTATCCCCAGAGTAAACACAAAACATGGGAAAGCAGGATTTAGTTACTATGCAACAAATAGCTGGAATAAACTCCCAGAGGATTTAAGACTTGCCCCAACTCTGAGCACCTTTAAAACAAGACTGAAGACTTTTATGTTTGCTATAGCCTTCTGCTAAAATCTTAAATACATTGCACTTTCTAAAAAGCTTTTTAACTTTGCCTCTATTTTTTATTTTAATACTACCCATTTCTTTGCATATGTTTTTCTTTTACTTATCTATTATTATTTTATTTTATTGTATGACAATGTTTATATGTGAAGCACTTTGAGTCTGCCTTGTGTATGAAAAGTGCTATATAAATAAAGTTGCCTTGCCTTGCCTTGAACTATTGAAACAAATATGTGAAAAAAAAAAGAAGCTCTGTCGCACGCACGCACACGAATGCACACACACACACACACACGCGCACACGAATGCACGCACACAAATGCACACACACACACACGCACACGAATGCACGCACACAAATGCACACACACACACACACACACACACACACACACACACACATTACAACGCACCCACACAAAAATGCTTGAACAGACACAGATACACACACAAATACACACACTCACTCACTCACTCACTCACTCAAAAGCCTAGTCTTGACACACACTAAAGCCTACTCTGGACACCCACACAAACACACACTCTAAAGCAGACTTGACACACACACACACACACACACACACACACACACACACACACACACACACACACACACACACTAAAGCCTACTCTTGACACACACACACACACACACACTCAAAAGCCTACTCTTGACACACACACACATACACACACTCTAAAGCCGTGCAGCAGAGATGAAGTCTCCAGTAAGAAGTAGCCCTCCCCTGCGGTGAGTGTCCCCCGTCAGGGGCAGAAGGCCGCCCGCTGGGGGCCGGGCCGTGATCGGGGCGGCCTCGGACCTCAGAGGCAGTATTCGTATGGCCTGTTTCTTCAAAGGCCGTGAAACGACTAAAGGTAAGGGCGCACACACACACACACATATGCTGTGTCTGTGTGTGTAGAAGCTGATTTCATACACCCCCACCCCCCTTATGGGATGTTAAAGTGGCCATTAAACGGAACACTGGTAACAGTGTGTGTGTGTGTGTGTGTGTGTGTGTGTGTGTGTGTGTGTGTGTGTGTGTGTGTGTGTGTGTGTGTGTGTGTGCCCAACCCCCCACACAGACTGTCCCTCTCAGAAAAGGTGGACCTGAAGAAGTTACGCTTCTTCAGGGTCCGGAGGCTCTGTCGTGACCTCGCCCGTCAGCTCCTCCACGTCCAGAGACAGGTGTGTGTGTGTGTGTGTGTGTGTGTGTGTGTGTGTGTGTGTGTGTGTGTGTGTGTGTGTGTGTGTGTGTGTGTGTGTGTGTGTGTGTGTGTGTGTGTGTGTGTGTGTGTGTGTGTGTGTGTTGGAGGCGTCAGGCGGAACCTGCCTGGGAAGTATCACTTCAGAGGCCATAAAAGTATTGGGGAAAGGCTCCTAATGGGAGGGAGGTGTGGGAGGGAGGGAGGGGAGAATAAAGAATGTGCTGCTTTAATTGTAACTTCAACACTCTGTACAACAGTAAACATAAAGGTTCACACGCAGCATCAGTGCTAGAATGACGAGCTTCCTACTGAGCCTCGTGGAGACACAGAGCCAGGCTAGCATGGTTAGGGATGAGCATTACGCTAACCGGGAGGGAGGGAGGGAGGGAGGGAACACGCAGCATCAGCACTAGACCTCAAGCTTCTAGCTCGAGGTCTAGCTTCGCCACTGCTGCACACCTGGTCTGGGTCTGATTGGACTTTGGAATTAGTGTGGAACGGTGGGTCTAGGGCGGGCTATGTTCTCACCTTTCTCCTTTGTAAAGCGCATTGTATTGCCTTTGGGCCGATATGAAGTTAACTGCGCCCCTTCGCTTTGCCGCGGCACTCCAAACAATTAATTTCGTTCCCACATTCGTCCAATCCACTCCAATAGTGGTCCTGCATTGAGTTTGAATCCAACTCTAACGAATAAATGGTCCAGTTTTAAGTTTCATGGAATATTAATACATTCCCAGGGCATGTTAGATAAGTGCACGCCCGGCCACTCGTAACACAACGTCAACTGATGAATGGGCTATTTCATACATCCTCACAACCAGAAATTGGAATTAATCAAATAAATTACATGATACTGAAATGGCTACTTTTTGGTTGAACATGTTGAACTGAAGTTGGTGCCACTGATTGATAGACTGTCGGAATGGTGGTAGTAAGAGGTTTCGGATTGGCAGCATCTCAGAATGGCGGCATGTCAGAATGGCGGCATGTCGGAATGGCAGCGTGTAACCGACAATGGCATAACAACGTTAACATGTCAAAGGTCACCCCATTTAGATGTGTGATTCTAAAATAGATGTAGTACAGCTGAACCCCCACTGGGGGGAGTTCCGCTGTAGTGAATCACTATGGTGACGGTGAAGCTCCCGCTCGTGCGGAGTCCGCCTCCCCATAAGCCACGCCCACTGACTGCCTGGACGGCGCGAGGAGAGGGAGAGACCCCGACGCTGTTGGCACGAGAGCCGTGGACCGCGATTAAACGTTGATATGGGTTTCACCTTCTCCCTGGTGGTCTGAATAAGTCGCCAAGTGTGTCGTTAGTCGCCTTTTAGAAATAAAGGCGCAAGGAGAGTCATGATCAGGGGGGGAGCAGGCTTTGTGTACATCCGGGGCTTAGCCCTGGGGGGGGGGGGGGGGGGGAGGGGGTCTGGGGCTCCTCCCCCAGAAACTTTAACATTTCTAAGATTTCTTTCCTGCATTCTATTTCATAGGTCACTCCATTTTGTACCAAGGTTAATGGTTAACGTGTCGGAGAATTATTATTAGTTTTTTAGACATCCAATAAAAAGATTAATATTAACAGTTTGGGTTATTCTTTGGTGCTGTGTTGAGGTCATTTCTTCCACATTTTCTCGTCTCATTGAGAATTTCAAAATGTGCGAAACAGCGCCCCTCTAAATTGTAAGTAGGCCTACTGAATACGCGGTCAAACACGACATTGCACACTGTATGTCCGTGAGGAAGCCAGCCCGAGATGGCATCCCTTGGTGAAGAAAAAGAAGAAGGATTAACCTAGCAGGTGAGGCTACCGTCATGACACTGCCCTCCTGTGATTAGTCAGTAGGGTGCAAAAGGAAGCCACTTGGCTTCACACCAATCAAATCAAAGCATCAACGTCAACGTAAACAAATAGCGGGAGATTTGCACTTTTGCATTTTTATCATTTTATCGTATAAGCAAGTGCAGTTATGGAGGGTATTTTAGTATTTTAGTAAAATGAAACCAAACTGCCACATGGGCAGCAACTAAAAATTGAATCTGACTGCAGGCCAATGCCGATCGAAGCTTCAGCTGCGTGCACGGAGAGAAAGATGAGTGGTTATCGCACTTTCAATGAGGAGAACTATGTCCTCACTGACTGGTAGCGCTGAACTTCAGCTACTATTTTGCTGGCCATGTCTTCTTTTTCGTAAAGATTCATGCACCCTGAACAACCCCTTGATCTCTTATTGACCTCTTCGCCACCATGAAAGACAGGAGAATGGCCTTCATCTACAAACAGGGTGAGTAAAGTACCCACCTCCCGGTGTGGCATTACTGTTCCCTGAGGTGTCCGTTTATTATTTTTTTTGTTATTGTATGACTAATTGTGCATTGTTTGTCTGGAATAAGTTGCATTGGTCAATCAAATTAAGTTGTTGTTGTATCGCGTTCGTTAACGCTGAGAATCAGCACCAGGGACAGCAGGGCTCATCTGAACAGATGCGGCTGTGCTTGATTATAGCCGCTTGTTCTGGGTTGTCTTGTGTTATCTATTAAGTAGTGTTGTATAAGGAACATTGTTTAGGGTGTGTGTGTGTGTGTGTGTGTGTGTGTGTGTGTTGTGTGTGTGTGTGACACCCGGTATCACGCCAAGGCGTAAAATAGATACGTCTGTCCACATCGCAAGGCGTGTTCAGGGTCACGCTTTGCCTGACCAAAGCGTCACCCTGAACACGCGTCCTTCTCCATCCTAAATGAATGGGGGAATAGCACCAACAGGGGGCGATACGTTCTCCTAGCATTTGGTGAAATTGTTACGTAGCCATATTAATCGTTATTATCTGAATGGGAAATGCAATATTTTAGGACAGATACACCATTAAACGTGTTTCTAATGACATTTCTAGCGAGAAATGTACATTTTCCTTGCATAATCTTCAGTCAGTGAATGTGTATGATCTTTATTAATCTTTATTATCTGAATGGGAAATGCAATATTTTAGGACCGATTCACCGTTAAACGTGTTTCTAATAACATTTCTAGCGAGAAATATACTTTTTACTTGCATAATCTTCGGTCAGTGATTGTGTCTGATCTTTAGTTTTATAGTTATTAGGAAGATTTAATCAGCTCGCTCGCATGTTTCAATGACGTCAGGTTGCTGGGGACGCTGCTTTCGCTAAACTAGCAGCTCACGTGTTTCCTGCGTTTGTGTTTTTAAACCGTTACTTTATGTAACTTTTAATGATATTGTAATAACCACAGGCGAGGTATTGAGCGAAGTAAGCTTGATAGCAGGTTTATTGGATTCCACAATCTGACAGGCAGGCACAGCTCCACCGGAAAACTACAACAACCAAAACTCCCGCCCGGAAGGAAACCCCCGGAACCCCCTCTCAGAAGGCCCGCCCCTTCCTCCCAAAGCCTGTGACGCTACAATATTATCTTGTTAGAAACACGTTTATCTGAGAGCCAACCCAGTCGCCAAAAGCATACGTTGACAGTGTACGTTTTCGTGAACACTGGATTACGTCGCATTTCAACATAAAATAGCGTGTTAAGCACACACACGCACACACACACACACACACACACACACACACACACACACACACATACAATGCATTTCGCTGCTAAAACAACAACTTGGGCTGCTTCTAGGACATTTTGGGTGGATTTTGAACGGTATGTGGGCAGGACGTTTTTTGCAGGCAGGACCTGGCAACCCTGCGCTGTTGCCCGAGGTGCAGAAATGCTCCGGAACAGATCTGGATCCACCATGGCCAAAATAATTATAAATACTACTACCCTTAAATAAATACTATGGCAGAATAAAGAATAGATTCATGCATTATCATTCAACTTGAACATGTGTTTTTACAGTATCGAGTGGTGGAGGGATGATGTATGTTGGCCAACCCGGAAGTGAGCGTCGACCTGGGTTTCCCTTGACAAAAAGCCAACAGGTTTTTCCATTGGATTTTGGATTATTGCAGAAAAATTAGCATCTTTGAAGCACCTCCACAAAAACTGAAAATAAATAAATAAATAAAAATAACTGTGCTCCAAAGAACGAAATGTAAACCAATGCATTCTGAATGGGAGTGTTTCTCAGATTTTTCCATGCTACACAGAACGAAATGCAAACCCATGCAAATAAAGACTTCATGGTCATAATAATTTGGTCATAATAATTTAAATATCATTATTCTCCTCAGTGTGTAGGGTGGTATTCTATTTTTTTCAACGGGGCTGCATCCAGTCACTTGACCGTCATGGTTGCTATGGTGGTTGCTATCGACCAGCCCCTCTAATCCTTACATGGCTCTAAAAACCACGCGGCAAAGGAGCTGCCGTAAATTGTGTTGTTTTTGTCGTAAACTAGGGTCCGATGGTTAAAAAATAGACAGATATTCCAAGGTATCCTTAAAAGGCAGCTTGGATGTTTTTATTTTCTGCAGTTTAGACTTCTTCTATAATCTATTTTTGAAAGCAAAACACCAAGCTCATTGATTTAACGAGGCAGGGTTATTTGAAACAATTTATTAAATAAATATTTATGAGAGGTCATTCCTTCTTCTGATTTTGCTTCCTATTTATGTCTAGTGTACAACCCTACTGTCCACAAGCATCACCCCCCCCCCTCCCCATATGGATTTGGAGAATTGTTGCCACGTCCCAGTGGTGGAGGTATCATATATATGAAAGAGGGCATTCAATTATACTACAATGATCAATTAGGAGGCCGAAGCCCTAAAGGAAGTGATGCAATAGGTGACTGGGTCGACAACATTTAAGTAAGCTGTACTTTGAGGTCTCTTATAGATCAAAGGGGGTCTCAAAGGACGCATACGCTTCAACCTGTGGCTCCAGCCCTACAGGAAATGACTCAGCAAGTGCTCCATCTCGTTGCACCTGCACCCAGCGGCTCGCTTGCAAGATTTTGGCCTGAAGTTCTTCCCAGACCAACACCCTAGCCTTCCAACACGCATATCTGAGAATCAGGCTTCTCTTTAATAATGACAAAAAGTTACGAGAGAAATACACATGAACTTTTTGTTATCTCATAAGCGGCGTGGTGCCGGCTCCATTTGACCTTTTGACCCCAGACTTCAAAAACTTGGCCACAGGCCAGCTGTGTCTACGCACCTTAAGCCACAAATGTACACCTCCATCTCACAAAAAATGGGGACTAGAAACTAACCTCTGTCTTATGTACATTTACTGTAATGTTGGAGGTCACGCCCCTTTTCCGGCCTTTTCGAGATAGCTAGGGAGGCTAAAATGTTTACACACATTTCCCGGGTCCCCGAGAACGACATATCCAAGATTTGGAGTTCTAGCCCTTAGAGAAAAAAGTTTTCCCAAATGGACTCATTTGGACAAAGCCCCTCAGAAGTGTTACCTGGGTAACACTTTATTTGAAGGTGTATACATAAGACTGTCATAAGACTGTCATTACACTGTCATAACCATGACATGACACCTGTCATGAACATTATGAATAGTTATGACTGTTGTCATTAAGTGTCATTCGGTCAATTATGTCACGTTTAATGCAACATTGACATTGTATGAGATGTCTTTGTTATGACAACCTGACATAAGCTGAGACAAAATAACTTGTCGATTGTCTTTGTTATGACAACCTGACATAAGCTGAGACAAAATAACTTGTCGATGTCTTTGTTATGACAACCTGACATAAGCTGAGACAAAATAACTTGTCGATGTCTTGGTAATGACAACCTGACATTAACGAAGACAAAATATCTTGTCGATGTCTTGGTTATGTCGACTTGACATTAACCAATAACATGACCTGTCATAATAGGCTTAATAATCAAATGTAAAGAAACTATTTCGATTTATGTAAGATTACATTAAACTGTCATATGCAGAAGGTTTTTACATTGACTGTCATGAGACCTTTATTATACCGTCATGAATGATTCTGTTTGCCTCAAGTAAAGTGAAACAATTAGGACATTTCAATAACATGTCATGAAGCGTTATTACACTGTCTAATGCCTTTACAACAGGCTCATGAATGATTCTGTTGGCCTCAAGTAAAGTGAAACAATTTGGACAGTTCATTAACATGTCATGAAGCGTTATTACACTGTCTAATGCCTTTACAACAGGCTCATGAATGATTCTGTTGGCCTCAAGTAAAGTGAAACAATTTGGACAGTTCATTAACATGTCATGAAGCGTTATTACACTGTCTATTGCCTTTACAACAGGCTCATGAATGATTCTGTTGGCCTCAAGTAAAGTGAAACAATTTGGACATTTCAATAATATGTCATAAAAGTTACTACACTGGCTAATTTGACATTGACTGTCATGAGACCTTTATTATACTGTCATGAATTATTCCCTTTACCTCAAAGTGAAACAATTTGGACTTTTCAGTAAATGTTATTACACTTAATTACACACACGACAGTGTGCAGTAGTCACAACTTCATAAATGTAACATGAAGCATGTGGGTATTACATGAGGAAATACCTAAACAAAAGCAATATAAGTCAAGACAGTCTCTTTATTTACATTAAGACACAAAACAAAAATGTATAGGGTGGTGGAAAAAATTATCATCATGTGTTCAGGGCCGTCGATAAGGGGTGAAAGGTGATGACGATTCTAGGGGCCCACAGCCCAGGGGGGGCCCACAAAAATTTTTTTTTTTACTACCAGCCCATAGCACTACCATAGCGCCCCCCCCCCTCCCCCCCCCCATTTCTCCCTCGTCAACAATTGCTCGCTTCCACACCCCCCCCCCCCCCCCCCCCCCCGTCAACAATTGCTCCTTACAACCCCCCCCCCCCCCCCCCCCCCGTCAACAATTCAGCGCAGGGGGGCCCATCAGTAAATCTTGAATATTAAATCAATGCTCTGCTGTCGTAGAAAAACACTACCACTTCAGTCAAAAGGTGCTGCTCGAATCAAAAGAAACTTCCATTGAGCTACTTCAACCCAACAACCCCTTACACATTGACCTAAGCTGTTTTTTCACATGATGAAAAAGTCTGCCCAAGACACCATCATAATGGCGGACACCTAACCAGTTGTGCCACTCAATCATTTTGAGGTGAATCTTCAGGGACTCAGGAGTCCGATTACCTCTATGACGCCATATTTCTAGTTTGTATTTCTGCCATGCACGCTCAATATGTTGAGTATGAGCACCACTGACTGGGTCGACAAAGTTCCTTTATGGCAGACAGAATACTGTTCAAAACCATAGTTAGAAAGCTGCCCTTTGTAAGCACGCCATTCATCAGTCAGGATGGATGTTCTTGGTCTGACGTGTTTTTTGATTTGGTGGATAAGGGTTTTCCGTGTGCGGTCCCTGACGAGCCTCAGAATGGGTCTTCTGGAGGTCCCATCTATCTCCAGCATGCCGAAGACCCACTGGCGTTCCCTTCTCCAAGTGTTGCCACATCGGCCACGATGGTACTGCAAAGTAAACAAAAAAAGGAACAATGAAATATACTTTAATAAGGGTTGGGCTATTTCATTTTAACACATTGGTATCCATTCCACTTACACTACGGTATAGAGTATTTTCATGCTATTTAAAAAATAATAAACAACATTTCGGACCAAAGTGTAATCAGCACTGTGGAAAAACAACATACTTCTTATTTAACACATAAACTGCACACACAGTATGTTACATGGCCAAAAGTTCTGCACAGTCAAGAAGCAAAATCTAGTCACAATAACAGAGCAACACAATATTTATAAAATAAATAAATAGAGGAATAAGAATATTCTAAAAACACAGGTAATGATACACACAGAAATAAACAATAGACAAAATAAAAACCTCTCATGCTGGGTTAAAGCCAATGAGCCAATCAAAAATTAGTCTTAAGATGTGATTAAAAAACAGGCAGTGTGGGGGCCATCCCCACATGGAGGGGCAGCTTGTTCCACAGTTTAGATGCTAAAACTACGAAAGCTCAGTCACTCCTGGTCTCAAGTGTTGTCTTTGAGACTGAGACTGGTCAAACAACCTCAAAGACCTGGAGAGGACATACTTGTAAAAGGTCTGTAATGTAGTGTGGTGCTAGGCTATTTAAAGATTTAAAAGCATATAATAAAATATTAACATTTATTCTAAAATGCACAGGGAAACAATGGATGGAGGCCAGGATTGGAGAAATGTGTTCTCGCTTTTAAATGCCAGTTACAAGCCAAGCGTCAACTTTCTTCACTTCATCAGAGCCTCAATTGATAACAATCTTGATTTGAAAACAGAGTTCACTTGTTTATCTATTATGTTTTTATTTATGTTAATTAAAGCCGGAATAAGTGTGCACACAAGGAAACAGTGGACATCTGAATTATTCTCCTCAAATTAGTAATAATTATAAATGTGAACTTTAGTAAAGATATGGTACAGCTGCATACATTGACAGCCTACCTTTCGTTTGTGGGCAAATTTGCTCTCATCAATGATGACAAATCGATGACGACCACCAATTTTCATTCCTCTCTTACACAGTCGAGTGAGGACAGCAACACACACCTTCAAATGTAGAAATATTAAAGTTAACCTGTAACAATGCCTTAGTATGGAACTAAATATTCTGTATACACAATGAATTAAGTTTGTTTTGCATTTTCGCACACAAGCCATCAATGTACTGTATTTTTATTGAATGAGTACCTAAGTTTGTATCAATGTTGAACCCATTTGTTAACAGTGGGTTGTGACGATAGACTGTATAAACAGGTTGAGTATGGTAATATCTACCTTTCGGAATGTTTTTGTCATTCTTGTCAGCGTTTTGGAGCTTGCTGCTATCCCATCAGTGACCATGGCAAGCTGCTTTAATTGTAAACCTTGTGCAAACCTAAAAAAAAAAAAATTAAATGGACCTAATTGGAGCAACTCAAAATTGTACTGTTGTTACAATAAAAGCCTGGATAATTGGTTGTGTAAAAGCAAATAGTACTATGCTTAAAATTTGTTTAGCTAGTACCCCAAGTTTAATTCCAATTTATTTTAATCAATAGAAGAATAACATTTGAAACGTTTAACATTTTGAAAAATGAAACTATACCGGAGCATGAACTCAAGCCATTTCTTCAAAGGGGTGTGAGACCTGGTGAATATTGATCCTTTACGCACTGAGAGTGTGGAACCTTTGTGATGCTTGCAGACCCTGTGAAAAATAAGGCAAAATTGTGAATAATATCAATTATTATTAGATTTCAGGCGGCTAAATTGAAAAAATTAAAGTGAAGCGAATCCAATGATCCACTTAAAAGTATCTGCTATGTTCTATGACTTCATAATACTTAAATTAAAAAACGAAAGCTAAATAGCTAGCAAGTTAGAGCCGCTTACCACATTAACCCATCGCCTGCGATTGAATTTGACCAAATGCATTCTTCGATGGCATTTGCACAGTTAATCCTTCTCCTTAGGATACCCCACTTCTGCATCCATCAAACTATTTTTCTTTTGTTTTTCTTATTATCAGAAACGCCGCATATTTTTAGAAGTCCTTGTAATAATCGTGTCATTGCAACAACAACTTGTCTCTCTGATGGTCTTATTATAACAACTCTTATCTGGACAATGCGCAAATTCAAATTTGTGAGGCAAGCATGGATTACACAAGCATGTGTTCATAAACGGAAACGGAGAGTATCTTATGGCACGTTTCCACCAGAGGGTAGCTAGTGTTTTAACCACATAATCCTCAAATCCCGCCGGCGGGCACGTTTTAGTTACACACCACCCCTTCCCCCCAACATGCTGGGTCAATTTTGGGGATCATTCAGTTGAGTGATATAATCATGTCATACACTGTTTGAAAGCTTAGAATCTCAGGAATGTCATCCAATGTCAACCATTTGGTGGAATAAATATGTTTAGCGAATATAGATCCTAGTGTCTTAGGTCAAAATAGCCGACCCTCCTCCTCCCTTGGTGCATTCTAACTTTATCGTCGTTGTGGATATCCTTAGCAATGAGTTGATACTTCATGTTGGGTCTTGAAATGTTCATAAGAGTCCACAGAAATCGAATATCAATATTATTTTAGTCTAATTACATTGTGTATATGAACAAGCCATCTTATACAAAGCAAGCCGAAAAATAGGAAAACCGAAACGCTGCAATGTTTTTTTTTGTAGAAAACTGCGATATAGGGTTTGAATGCCGCTATTGTCGTCTGATTCATGGAATCCCCTGTGTTCGCCAGGGATCTCACGGTGACATAGAGCCTCACACATGTCTGTAAGACCAATACTTCCTTGTTTACAGCCTTATAAGCCCAATGAGGCGATCAATATCAAAACGGAGCAATGTATATGTAACAGAGTTAAAAATGTAGTGTATTATTATATGATTCTCGCCAAAATAAAACTGCCGTGGTTAATAAGTGTGAATGGGAGCCACCCGTGGCCATATGGTGTACTGCAGATCTGCCGTGTTTAGTTCTGTGCTGCGTGGAAATCTACTGCGTTCCTACTCGATCAGAAAAACCGTTGCTTTTGATCTGGTAGGTTCGCTATGTAAAGCATGTACCCAATATATGTTTTCTTAAAGTGAATTCATGTTAAGTTGATAACTTCGATGTATCCCATGTGTTATGTTATTTTCCATTCACTGTTACGATCGTACTGTAGTTTACATGTTTAGAGAAAGTTTTAATACTTTTCTTATGACCTTGGGTTTACATGCTAAGGCTAACATGGACTAGCCGTAAACTCCGCTAGCCACGTTCATACATTGAAAGAAATATTACTCTCTTTCTTGCTTGTGCAGATGCTGTAAATGTACACCGATTTATGATGGCAATGATTTGATTTATTTTCAAAGGTATGTGGCTCTATAATGTAAATAGGTTTTAATAAAGTGCTGTAACTGCATTTGGACTATAGTTATGCCCATTCATGGGAAGTTAAATGTTTTGTATGTATTTTCTATTACTACTCAAGCAGAGAAAAACGTTGCTTTGATCTGATGCTGTAAATGTACACCGATTTCTGATGGCAATGATTGATTTATTTTCCAAAGGAAAATAAAGGAAAGAAAATTCAACAGTTCCGCCTCCGTCTCCTGATGCTTGACCATCGTACATATACTTTGATTGACAAGTGGAAGTGGAAGGGTTCATCAACGAG
Organism: Gadus chalcogrammus; assembly: GCF_026213295.1. Lineage (NCBI taxonomy): Eukaryota > Metazoa > Chordata > Actinopteri > Gadiformes > Gadidae > Gadus > Gadus chalcogrammus. Next base: position 170,005 of record NW_026613530.1, read on the forward strand.
TAGTTACGAAGTGTTGTAAAATATCTCCTCCGAAGCTGTAGGGGGAGCTCATGCGAGCGCAACCAGAAAACAGCGAAGAAGTGGCCAACTTTCCATACAAGCTAGCGCCAAAATTAAACCAGCCAATCAGAGAGGTGACAATTTAATGCGTAGCCAGTGAGAGGGAGGTGGAGGCCATCAACTGAATTTGGGAAACGAAACAGACGAGTTGGATGCGCACCGAAGACTGTCAGAAGAGTTAGACGATAAACTATTCTAGGTAAGCAAAAAAATGGTATAACATTTATATTTGACATTCATTTTTACTAATGTACCTGACGTAGTTTTTAGCAATAGTGCTAGTAAACATTTTCATATCTTACAGACTTTGTAATTGTAAGGCAGGCTACGATAGCTTTAAGTCCAATTTTGTTCAAGCTAATTTTAAAACAACTAGGTTAGGCCAAAAATGCCTCCGAAATTTGGGAGTTTACTCTATAAAGTTAGCTGAGATGGCCCGCGGTCCTTGTGTTCTTTGCTTTTACCAACTAGCTACCCATATGGAAATGGAAACACGTTTTAAGAGGAGAGCACGTGATGACGACATGGATGCCACCGAACTGAAAGAAGATTCCCCAACCCAATTGAGTCAAATGAGGACCAGTCAGTGCAGGACCAGCCAAGAAGAGACGGTCCCTGTTAGACCAAAGAAGGTCAAAAGAAGGTCAAATATCCCCAAGGAAATTATCTAAAGTGTTTTCCATTTACTTTTGCCAGCAGGTTTAACATTATTGGACAATAGTGAACTTGTGGTAGGCCTATATGTGGAGTATTACACACTTACTTAATTGTTGTCACACTTAATTAATTGATGGAAGTTAAAAATAAACGTCAATAGCTGAATAGATGTCAAAGTCGCTTTATTGTCAATTGCAAAATATGTGCCAGACATGTAGAGTTATCGAATAACGTTAGTATCTGACCCAGGGTGCAATAAGAACAAATGGATACATTTTCAAAAATAAGATAAGTATATTTACAATAAATTAATTAATGTGCTAATGTTTCAGTGGGAATACAATATACTTATTTCAACTAACTGTAGTGTGTAGGCCTAGTGAATTGGTACTCGGCGTTTGTCAGACGAACACAATCTTAAACTGATTCAGTTATAACAATTTTATAACAATTTAAATGTGATTCATAAAAGGACTGAATTCACACCTATGGCATGTAACAAAGTACAGTTCTGAAAAAAATCCTGTAACCACAGTTTGTATTTTTCATTTGAGTAATAGGAATTTACTTTGTTGTAATTTTCTGGATATTACCATCCTTTTGGGGGAGCTTAATTGAAATCTTTGTTTGCCATAATGTACAGGATCACCAAACAGGAGGCAATGGAGTGAACAAACTTAAACACAAACCAAGAAGGACAAAAGCAGAAGATTGTGACACCTAGAGAGCAACATTAAAACCTGGAGGAGGCAAAAGGGAATTGAAAACTGATAAGGACTTCCTAATTGCCACATTCAGGGAGCCCCAATGTCCAATGCCTCTACTAGCAAGTCAGGTACAAAGGCAATACAATTAACGTTATTCATGCAGTATTATAGTATTGCGTCGTATAAATTGTGCTAGATAGATGGCAATAAGGAAACACATTTTTCATTATATTGTTTCAATACCTGAGATGTCCATTGTTTGGTAATGTGTTCGGGGAATTGGGGAGGAAAATGTGATTAAGCTGTCATACCGTTGTGTGCTTTCAAAAACTCATGAGAGTACCCAGAGTGAGCTACATTGAGTCAGCTTCTTTCTTTTATTGAGTATTGTTTACTTAGAGTTTTTTCACCGTTTTTTTTTTTAAATCTATCGTATAGCCTATATGTAGCCTACGCTTCCAAATCCCAAACACGCACTGTACGTAGGGAATGAGCAAGGCCAGGCCCGGAGTAGTGTGAGCACAGGCCAGCGGAGGGTGGGGAGGGGGGGCCAATCGTGCTTGAGTACGGAACAGGGCAACTTTGCTAGTGTGAGTGCGCCTTTATACATCTGCTTGTCTACTCCTCAGCCCTCTTCCTACAGGCTCTAAAGGACTGCAAAGATCCTGCTCTCTCATCATCATCTCCCGCCTCCTCCTCAGACGTTCAGCTCATCATCCTCTGCAGAAGAGGAGGGAAGAAGAAAAAAGTACGACCAAAAAAGTCAAGGAAAAAATTGGATTCATACAGCCGTTCAAGAAGTAAGCACAGGTCATCTTTATAAATCAGATATTCTTACACTAAAGTTGGGAGTTAACTGTTATATTTATATTTTATTGCATCAAATGTTTTAAGGACTTCTATCACGGTCATTCAGATTTTATCTGACCCTATTTCTTCCTCTAAGATGACGGTTCACCATCTTTATTCCGGTTTTACTTAAATAATGCGTTGGACAGATTCTTAAACCCGATTTTCAGTAGTTTAATCTCTCCTGAATAGTTTTCCTTGTTTGACTGCAGGCCATAATTTAAACAGTTTCTGAAACAATGACATCTTTTCCCACACCAACAGCATATGTCTTCTGACATGGTTGTTTAAGAAATAAGAAGCTATTCACTGCATCAGTTAGGGTTAAATAACTTGTTGCCCAACTGAAACATAGCAACTGCAGGTTTTGACTGATGGAAGGCTCTTTCCGATTTGCTTAGTAAACCCAGGATGGTGACTTTCTTTTTGGCCGGGCAGTGTAAACTAGCTCCAAAGCAGAGGGGATGAAGGATTCTACTTACCTTTAGTGGTTCAATCTGAATCCTCCAATCCTGGCTGGTTCTGTTAGGTAAAGCTCTGAGGCAGGTAGAAAGGACACTACTTTTCTGTGCTGGGTACTTCCAGGCTGGCAATGGCCCATTGCTAGGTCACGGGCATATAGAAAGGAGCTAAATCTAATATAACCAGCCTGAATGGGGGATGAACAATGTATCAGGAGAAAAGTAGAAGATCCTTTCTTATCTGCTTATATTACCTACATTATAGGGTGCACTCAACAATGCATGTCTGAAAAGGATTTCCTGATAAAAATGTTTGTTTTTTGTTTTTTTCTTGTTAAGTGACCAACAACAGGACGGAGTTATTCGCGGTATGAAAAGGCAATGAAAAGATTCTCGCAATATGGCTCGATGAAGAAGGCTTTTGACAAAGCTGAAGGTTGACAGGACCCAATTGCCAGGACTGCTGTGATTGCAGGAGCTGTTCCTCACCTTCCCGGATCGTTTCAAAGAGCTCAATAGAGAGCACGATGATAAGATAGCCGACTTTGCAGAGCGCTGCGGAATGCTATTACAAAGGATATGGCAAGAGGTCATAACTGAAAACAAAAAAAAGGGCAAGCTCCTACCGATAAATGTACAAATATACAAATGGTTTGGGTTCTAGGTTCAAAGGGGGCTATGAGCAACACTGAAGTTTTGTTCAAATCAGTGAATATCTCCTCACAATCCCCTCAACAAAACATCGGGTGTTTATGGTTTTTATCTATTTTTGAGCAGCCGTTTAAAATATTATTATTTAATGTAACTGTTTTGTTCTCATACTGTTCATTTAAGGACGGTTTTTTAAGTGGTTCTTATTTCATTTTGGCCACAACTGTATACATTTTTGTTTTGTGTCTAATGTAAATAAAAGAGACTTCTTGAACTTATATTGCCTTTTGTTTAGGGTATTTCCCTCATGTAATACCCAAATGCTTCATGTTACATTATGAAGCTGTGACTACTGCACATGTTGTGTGTGTAATTAGTGTAATACATTTACTGAAAGTACCAAATTGTTTCACTTTGAGGTAAAGGGAATAATTCATGACAGTATAATAAAGGTCTCATGACATCAATGTCAAAATTAGCCAGTGTAGTACTTTTAATGACATATTATTGAATGTCCAAATTGTTTCACTTTACTTGAGGCCAACAGATCATTCATGAGCCTGTTGTAAAGGCATTAGACAGTGTAATAACGCTTCATGACATGTTAATGAACTGTCCAAATTGTTTCACTTTACTTGAGGCCAATCAGAATCATTCTATGAGCCTGTTGTAAAGGCATTAGACAGTGTAATAAACGCTTCATGACATGTTAATGAACTGTCCAAATTGTTTTCACTTTACTTGAGGCCAACAGAATCATTCATGAGCCTGTTGTAAAGGCATTAGGACAGTGTAATAACGCTTCATGACATGTTTAATGAACTGTCCAAATTGTTTCACTTTATCTCTTGAGGCCAACAGAATCATTCATGGAGCCTGTTGTAAATGCATTAGACAGTGTATAACGCTTCATGACGTGTTATTGAAATGTCACAATTGTTTCACTACTTGAGGCAAACGGAATCATTCATGACAGTACAATGAAGGTCTCATGACAGGTCAATGTCAAAACATTCCGCATATGACAGTTGAATGTAATCTTACATAAATTGAAATAGTTCTTTACATTTTGATTATTAAGCCTACTATGACATGTTTTGACAGAGGTCTGTTATTGGTTAATGTCATAAGTCCGACATAACCAAGACATCAACAAGATATTTTGTCTTCGTAATGTCAGGTTGTCACCCCCCCCCCCCCCCTTCCCCCCCCTTAAACAAAGGACATCGACAAGTTAGTTATTTGTCTCAGCTTATGTCAGGTTGTCATAACAAAGACATCGAGAAAGTTATTTTGTCTCAGCTTATGTCGGTTGGCATAACAAAGACAATCGACAAGTTATTTTGTCTCAGCTTATGTCAGGTTGTCATAACAAAGACATCTCATACAATGTCAATGTTGCATTAACGTGACATAATGGACCGAATGACACTTTATGACAAAAGTCATAACTATTCATAATGTTCATGACAGGTGTCATGTCATGGTTATGACAGTGTAATGACAGTCTTATGACAGTCTTATGTATACACCTTCAAATAAAGTGTTACCGTTACGTGCAAGACCTAATGGTTCAGAATGTGGTGGAAAAACAGTTTTGAGATAGGAACGTCCTACCGCCCTGAAATTTGAATACCTTATTCTAAGGGCCCTAACTGGGACCCCCTCACCGAAACTTGGCCCGGTCGGACCCGAGGGCAGGAAGGGTGGCCTTCCTGCCCGAAACTTGCTCTAGTCGGACCCCGAGTGCAGGAGGGGGGCCAGGACTTTCATATCCTCGCTCGGTGACTGTAAAGGATGTTTGGTCGGATGTTTATGACGAAGAAATCATAATGTGAATGGAATATTCTATAAATGTCTTGATATCATCTTTCGTCTCAACACTTCTGCTGCTGCAGCGCTAAAGCCTCACTCCGAGAACCTAAAATATGATCAATCCATTAGAAGTATGAAAATATCTTCCCGTAGGCGTAACAGGGCAAACAAGGTGTCCTTTGACATCTACGTTTCGAGGCGATTAGCAACAGTGCCACAACATGATCATATTTGAATATGTTTCGGGGTAGTAATTAGCTGTCGATTTTGGAGGGCAATTTGGATCAATAATGACCAGCTATAGAGTTGCTTCCCGATGGAGATTTTGACAAATTACATGTTATTTAGCATCTACACGTTAAACTGAGTCCAATGAGATCAAGCTTGCCCTCTTGCTACACCGAGATCATGTCCTAGACCTAGGTGTACCATGTAAAATACATGTTACCATTTGCTAGTGTCATGCTCAGTGTCCATTGGACTCAGCTCAACGTGTAGATGCGAAATAACATGTCATTTGTCACAAATTTCTATCGGGAAGCAAATCAATAGCTGCTCATTATTGATTAAGGCCTCCAATTTCGACAGCTAATTACTACCATTAAACATGTTCGAAGATGCTCATGTGTGGCACCGTTGCAATCGCCTGGAAGTAGTTTGTGTAGTTGTTGTAGGACACCTTGTTCGCCCTCTTACGCCACGGGAAGATATTTACATGCTTCTGATTGACTAATGAATTGATTCAGCTATTCCCCCAGAAGTCTGGGGTCAAAAGGTCAAAAGGAGCCGGCACCACGCCGCTTATGAGACAAAAGTTAATGTGTATTTCTCTCATACATTTTTGTCATTATTAAAGAGAGGCCTGATTCTCAGATATGCAGGTTGGATGGCTACGGCGTAGGTCTGGGAATAACTTCAGGCCAAAATCTTGCAAGCGAGCCAGCTGGGTGCAGGTGCAACGAGATGGAGCACTTGCTGAGGTCTTTTCCTGTAGGGCTGGAGCCACAGTTGAAGCGTATGCGTCCTTTGAGACCCCCTTTGATATATAAGAGAACCTCAAAGTAAAGCTTACTTAAATGTTGTCGACCCAGTCACCTATTGCATCACTTCCTTTAGGGCTCGGCCTCCTAATTGATCATTGTAGTATATTTGAATGCCCTCTTTCATATATATGATACCTCCACCACTGGGACGTGGCAACAATTCTCCAAATCCATATGGGGAGGGGGGGGGGTGATGCGTGTGGACAGTAGGGTTGTACACTAGACATAAATAGGAAGAAAACTCAGGAAAGGAATGACCTCTCATAAATATTTATTAATAAATGGTTTCAAATAACCCTGCCTCGGTTAAATCAATGAGCTTGTGTTCTGCTTTCAAAAATAGGTTATAGAGAAGGCTAAACTGCAGAAAATAAAAACAGCCAAGCTGCCTTTTAAGGATAACTTGGAATATCTGTCTATTTTTTAACCATCGGACCCTAGTTTAAGACAAAACAACACAATTTACGGCAGCTCCTTTGCCGCGGTGGTTTTTTAGAGCCATGTAAGGATTAGAGGGTAGGGTCGATAGCAACCACCATAGCAACCATGACGGTCAAGTGACTGGATGCAGCCCCCGTTTGAAAAAAATAGAATACCACCCTCAGGAGATTAATGATATTTAAATGATTATGACCATGAAGTCTTTATTTGCATGGGTTTACATTTCGTTCTGTGTAGCATGGAAAAATCTGAGAAACACTCCCATTCGGAATGCATTGGTTTACATTTCTTTCTTAGTTTGGAGCACAGTTATTTTATTTATTTTCAGTTTTTGAGAGGTGCTCAAAGATGCTAATTTTTCTGCAATAATCCAAAAATCAAATGGAAAAAACCCGTTGGCTTTTTGTCCAAGGGAACCCAGGGCGACGCTCACTTCCAGGTTGGCCAACATACGTCATCCCTCCAACACTATACTGTAATAACACATGTTGAAGTTGAAATGATAATGAATGAATTTATTCTTATTCTGCCTTAGTATTTATTTATATATTTAGCAGCGAAGTGTGTGGGTGGTGTGTGTGTGTGTGTGTGGTGTGGTGTGTGTGTGTGTGTGTGTGTTATAACACACTATTTTATGTTGAAATGCGACGTAATCCAGTGTTCACGAAAACGTACACTGTCAACGTATGCTTTTGGCGACTGGGTTGGCTCTCAGATATAGCGTGTTTCTAACAAGATGATATCATTAAAAGTTACATAAGTAACGGTTTAATAACACAGACGCAGGAAACACTTGAGTTGCTAGTTTAGCGAAAGCAGCGGTCCCTAACAACCTGACGTCGTTGAAACATGCGAGCGAGCCGATAAAATCTTCCTAATAACTATAAACTAAAGATCAGACAAATCACTGACTGAAGATTATGCAAGGAAAAAGTATATTCTTGCTAGAAATGTTATTAGAAACACGTTTAACGGTGAATCGGTCCTAAAATATTGCAATTTCCCATTCAGATAATAAAGATTAATAAAGATCATACACATTCACTGACTGAAGATTATATCAAGGAAAAAAGTAAATTTCTCGCTAGAAATGTCATTAGAAACACGTATTTATATGGTGAATCTGTCCTAAAATATTGCATTTCCCATTCAGTTAGTGCTGGGTTTTTGCGTATCATATGCACGCGAAATGGACGTATCCGCCCTCCACAGTAGTTTATGCTGGGTTTTGCGTATCCAAACCGTGCGATCTGTACGCATATTGGTGAGACTGGGTTGATTATCACAGACAATTTTAAGTAGAAACTGGTGGCCAAAAGCTGTCATATTCTTAGTTATCACAGACAATTTTAACAATAAATGTTCTGTACGAGAGCTCCTTAAGAGACAATAGGGGAGACTCGCTCCCGTCAGAACCTTAGATGGAAGTCGTGCTTAGTGACAAAATCACGACAAATACTTCCCAAGTGATACTTCCATTGAAAATTGTGCTTTTTGACACGAACATTTAGAAAATACGTGTACCTGATCACGTTTCAATAGATCAGTGGTTCTCAAACTTTTTACCATGAGTACCACCTTAGAAATGATTTGGCTCTCCAAGTACCACCGGAATTAAAATAAAGTGCGTAGGCCTATAACTACATAGAGTTTACACAGAAGGCATTAATATTAATAACACGATTTATTATTCACATAATTTGACTTGACTGAAGCAACCAACTGTCTATAACTCATGTATTGTATTTAAACACTTGCAACGGGATATAATAACAATTGAACAACTGCCTCAATAGGGCTACCCAGCAAATGGGGACATCATCTGGCATATAACATACCAGTCAATCTAGTGAGGTTATTAACAAGTATACTGCATTAAAGCATTCAGAGCACTGATATTAATTTTAACAACTGCAGTCAACCAATCATGTGAGGTAAATTGTACTGCATCAAAACATTCAAAGAATTGAACATGAATATTGAAATACTGGAGTCAAACAATCCTGTTATAAGTAATCATGCGCAGCAAAGAGAGAAATCATGTGTACTGCGATAACACTGTAATCAAACTATCATGAGTAAGAACAAGTGTATCATAGAAAAACAACGTATTCAGTATTAAAAATACTGCAGTAAGTGCCATAAGGTCAGAATATAAACTATGTTTAGGTTTGAAGGAGAATGTACTTAGGCACACATTGAAATTAGGCCTATCATGCTTAGTGGGAGGGGTGTGATGTCTGGGTCGATTGAGGTTAGCTTTAGCCTCAGACTTGGTTCAGTATCCAACCTGCTTCCAGCACACAAGTTGAGGGGGGATGGCATCCCCCTTTGGAATTAAAATGATCAAAATCATCCCCCTTGACAGCGATACTGCATTCTCGGGCAGTATGCTATTGCGCAAGCACGCAGGCGTACTTGCGCAATAGTGCCTTCCCGAGCTCTCATTCCACACCGTACGAAACTGAATCTGTCCCCTTTTCTCCCTTTCATTCCAACCCGTGAGCAACGCTAGTCTCCCTTCTCTTCCGAATGCATTTTAAAAAAATAATAATAAGAATCAGTTTTTAAAATCCTTAAATGTGATGCATGCCTCCGAATCGTGTGATGCGTCCGATCAGCTGCGTTTTTGGGGATAAATTAAGATTTGCGACCATTTGCGACCAAGAGAAGCCTGGTCGCAAATGGAATGAGAAAGCGCACAGCCTTGTCTGAAAGCGCAGGATATTCGCTGCGTCGCTGCATCCAAAAGTCCAGAAATGTCTGGCCCCTGAAAGCAGACTTTCACGTCTCGTCACAGGACGATTTTGCAAAAATGTTGGCTCCCCTACTCGTCGTCACAGCAGTTAGTCAATGCAGGTTTAAGATGATTGCATATGATGGGTACATGGCCTAGGGATGGGCACGAGTAAACTCGAGTGATCGAAGGAAATCCTCGAGGATCAATCGAGATCGAGTACTCGTTTAATCAAATCTATTTTTAGAATGCAACGCAACTGCAGCAGGAAGAGGCCTGATGATGAACGGCAATATTACCAACCAAACATGTAGGCCTAATGCTTATTCTCCATCAAAACAGTCAGCGTTATCAGAGTATTCATTATTTATTTTTGCAAACGTTCAAAACACATTTTCCTTACAAAAATAAATAGGCCTATGCGTCTCACAATTTAAATCACGTCGAACCAAGGCCTGTAACAGTTTAAAAAAAACTAAAACGAAACAAGTAGCCTAACCATTGCAATAATTTAAAGCTGCAAATAAAACGGCAGCAAATGGACTATGGATTACGCGTTGTGATCA